>NC_143562.1:77561153-77861730 GCF_054136105.1 Typopeltis vanoorti | reverse complement strand
CAGTATAAACTGGGGAGAAGACCAGCATACTTTAAAAAAAAAAAAAGTTTTTTTAAAGTGATTTTTTATTGGGGGGAGGGAGGGGGGCCAACTAACGTTTTGCACACAGGCACCGAACACTACGGGCGCGCCCCTGCTTACGGAAGATAACTGCTGTTATCTTGAGGTTATAAACGTTAACACTCATAAATTAAAGATACCAAGCAATTATATACTTGGTTTATTCCAAGTGTAAGCAAACAAAGTTTGCATCTGAAGTATTTTCAGGACTGGGGCAACCCGTGGTAAATTTGGTATGACTTCACATCACTTGCTATAGTATCCCATAATGTAAAGCACATCTCCTTGCAGACATGTATAATACTATGCATTATGGGAAAGGTCAATAAAGGTCAAAACCCAGACCGGTTTTGACCTTTATTGAGGTCTCACCAGTGGTAGCCAGACCTACAGGTAATACCAAGGTTGAAGCAATGCAGAAGTCATATTTTCATATACAAGTTGCCAACAGGTGATACACCTTATTATTAAAATACTCTAGATTAGAGATATGTAGTTGGTGAAAGTTTTCCCACTTGGTTATACTATAAATTAAAGATACCAAGAAATTATATACTTGGTTAATCATTTATCCAAGTTTAAGCTAACTCTTATGCAGCAATGAGTAGGAGGGTTGCAGTGGCATGTATTGAAGGCGATGGGCATAAGCCCACCTGGAGCCGCCGGTGGTGCAGATCTTGGTGGTAGTAGCAAATACTCAAGTGAGAACTTTGAGGATTGAGGTGGAGAAGGGTTCCATGTGAACAGCAGTTGAACATGGGTCAGTCGGTCCTAAGGGATAGGAGAAATCTGTTCTAAAGCGGGATGTTGCGACAAATGAAAAGCTGGTCCTGCCGACAGACTGAAAGGGAATCGGGTTAATATTCCCAAACCTAGAGATCAGTCCCTCTGGGGCCAAGTGCGGTAATGCAACCGAACTCGAAGAAGTCTACGGGAGTTCCAGGGAGAGTTGTCTTTTCTTTATAAGGGTTTGGCTCCCTGGAATTGGCTCGTCTGAAGATAGGGATGCTCAAGATAGGAGATCATAGGGATGATCTCCTGCGGTGTCTGGAGCGTTCCTATTGGCCCTTGAAAATCAGAGGAAGAGAGTGATTTTCGTGCTGGACCGTACCCATATCCGCAGCAAGTCTCCAAGGTGAACAGCCTCTAGTCGACAGAAAAATGTAGGTAAGGGAAGTTGGCAAGACGAATCTGTAACTTCGGGACAAGGATTGGCTCGGAAGACTAGGCTGGTCAGGCTGAGGTGGGTATGGGACTGGGCAAAACTGTCCAGCAATGGAACAGTTGAGCCCAGACTAGCATCGGTGCCTTCTCGTAGAATGCCAGATGGCCCACCGTTTCGGCTGCTACTAACAGTCTATTTAGAACTGGCACGGTCCAGGGGAATCCGACTGTCTAATTAAAGCAAAGCAAATTGAGATGGCTTTTGAGAGATGTTGCCGCCAATGGGATTTTTGCCCAGTGATCTGAATGTTTAAGTGAAAGAAAATCAATGAAAATTGAGGATAATTGGCAGGAGTAAACATGACTCTCCTTGAGGTAGACATGTTGGATGGAGCCCTAGTCCAGCTGGTATCCTACAAGTTCTGTCTATATATTTCATCAGGGGAAGCCTGATGGGTGCAGATAGAAAAAACTTATTAATTCCTGGTGAACCATTCTCATGATACCAGGTCTGGGTGGCCCCTAAGGGGAACGAAGAGATATGCCTGGCTCCATTGCAAAATCCGAGAAGGATTGGGCCTTCGTGCTGTCTTTAACGTGGGGAATGGCCATCCCACCCATGCACGTATGCATACAAGCTTATCATAGGAAAATGGCCGTTGAGAATCGTTAGACACAACATTGGAGGGGTGTACTCCATTAATCCATCACCCTGCACCAGCACAGTACTTGTTGAGAACCTTTCTCGAAATGTCTGGTGATGCACATCTCTGTGGGTTGTAGTTGACTGGATGGTTCATTGATATGGATGTATATGGAAAAATATATTATATTTTTATATAATGTATATATTATATTAGATATGAAATTGAAAATAAGATCCTTCTATAGGTGTAGGAGAGCTCTTAGTTGTAAGCTAGCATCTAAGTTAGATTAAGAAAAGGATCAATGGAATTGGGGGAAAAAGACTGTAGAGAAATGGTGCAAATTAGTGCCTAGCACATTGAAAGGCAGCACTAGCTGGAGTTGCTTTCGTACTGTTACGGTGCAATCGCTCTGGTGAAGAGGCCACTAGAATGGAAGCATCAAGGCAGCCATTGAGACTATGCGACAGCTGCTTCCTATGCCACACCATTCAGGTGTGATGTGCAGGCACCAAATTGTCCACAGACAACCTAGGTACTGGTCTGGGTGTCATGCTTAGAAGACCACCACCATACTGCAATTTTACAGTCAGTTTTTGAGATGAGTTTAATACTTGAGTTTCTAGAAGGAAAAAGTCCTACTATTTCTCAGTGCCAATGGCTGACTGACTCTAGAACTACCCAAAGAAAGTTCTACTTGAAAGAATCACAACTATAAAGATTTTCTTTGAGCAGCCTATCACTCTGGATCGCATGTTCTAATACTCCCCCCCCCTGCATTTAAGTACTGTAGTCCAAACTTGATTATCTTTTTTGAAGTACGGCAATGATTTACTGAATATGAGTAATTGCAATCATGCTCTATGTTAGTATGCAAAGTGAAGTTTTTTTTTTTTGTTGTTGTTGTTGTTTTGGACTTCTAACAGGATATTCAAAACACATTTTAGTAATTCTGGAACTTGCAAATTTTATTTTACTAATATTAACAGTAAAGCATATCAGTACACTAGATTTGGGTCAGTTAAAGACATGATGCAATTTTGCACCAGAATGAGATTGTCAATTGCTATGTTTAAGGAATCGATTCTTTAAATTCCAGAGATAAAGAAATAGTCCCCCCCCCCAACAGATACCAAGTGGCATGCTTGCCCAAACAATGTAATATGATACCAGTTATGATATACTGATTACAGTAACTGATTTCAATTTCTCAAAATCACCAATTTTGAAAATTTAACAGATCGATGCATTGTCACAGCTCTTGATAAGCTTTTAAATAATGTATTAACTAATATTTGTTCTTCTTTCACTCAATATTGAATTTTAAAAAAATGTAGTCGAGTAACAATTGTAATTTCATTTAAATTCATTTATTATTAATTTCTACTTTAAAAATATTAACTTCCTTTTATAGGCTAACTCTTCAAATGAGATGAGAACACTATTATTTTAATATTTATCCTGATTTTTGCATTTTCATTCATCAATCTAGTATTATTTTATGATCTTTTGTTTTTTCTCGGTATGCGATAAGCAACCAATTTAAATTTTCTTGCAATATATATAAGTGTTTTGTGTAGAGTGATCTCTCGCAATGAGTCCTTGCATGTAATATTGTAATTTTCACATTGTTAATGTCCCTTGATTCCATTTTTAAAAGTGACTATTTCTGTATACCACAATGAAATGTCAATCACAAAAATGGACATTATTATTATTAACATTTGACCTCCATCAATTGACAGTTGACATTTATGTCTTTAGGGGTGAAGTAAGATGCTTTTCATATTCCCCGTTATCTGTTGTGGTTACAGTGAGGGTAAAATTTATGAGCAGTTTGCCTGCCCTGAATGGGCATGGAGATTATGCATCGCTAAAGGAAGCTAATATAGCTTTTAGTCTTCTATATTTGAATATGTCCATTACCTCGTATGCTGCAGCTTGCTGAACCAAATCGTTGGGGTGTATGGACGTCCTTAGGAAAAACTTGGATGCTAAGGATTGTAGAAAAAAGAAAATATAAGGAATATTTGTATCTCTATGAAGTTGATTGTTTCTAACATACCATGGGGCGTTCAGAATCGTTCTCAAGCACTTGTTCTTCACTCGTTGTATCTTGATAATGTTAGTATTAGAGGTGTGGCTCCAGGCTGGAGAGGCATAGGTGATTATAGGACGAATCGTCATTTAGTATAGCTGCAATTTGATTCTGTTGCTGAGCTTGCTATTTCTATTAATTAGCGGATAGATCTGAGCAATGGCTTTAGATGCCTTTGCACACGTAGACTTGATGTGTTGGTTGAAAGATAGCTTTTTGTTGAGAATTACACCCAGGTAATTTGTTTCTGTCTGCCAGGGAATTTTAGTATTGAATAGTAACACATCTCCTGCAGGGGACATTGGCCTTTTTGAGAAAAGAGCGGCTGAGCTTTTCTGGGGGTTGACTTCCAATCTCCATTTGGAGAACCAGCCCTCCAGGTTTTAGAAGGTTTTCATTAAGCTTTCTGGTAACGAAATGGGGTCGGATAGATCTGGTTAGTATTGCTGTATCGTCCACAATACAGCAATACTAACCAGATGGAAGACATCGGATTGTGCGGGATGTCCGACATGTCTACAGAAAACAGCAATGGAGCCAGTAGGGATCCCTGTGGCACTCCACCAAAGATATGGCGCTGGGACGATGTAGAACCGTTGATTTTTACTTGCATTGATCTATTCTGAAGATATGGATTAGATGAACCATTTTTAGTGAGGTACCGGCTGAGATAAGTTTGTGTAGGAGTCCAAAATGCCAGATTTTGTCAAATGCTTTGAATAGGTCTAGGAAAACAGTTCCTGTGTACTGGCGCCAGTTATAGCTGGTGACGTATTCCACAATTCTGTGGATTTGCTGGGTAGTACTATGGTGTTGCCGAAAACCAAACTGTTCTTTAGGGGGAGGGGGTGTTTAGGTCATTTACTGAAGGTTGGAGTCGTGAGAGGATGACCTTCTCCACAACCTTACCCAGATTAGCGATAAGACTGATTGGACAATAATTTTTCGGTAGGTGTGGGTCTTTGCCTGGCTTATGAATAGGAATTACATCAGCCAGTTTCCAGGTGGAAAGAAAATAGCGAAATCTTAAAATTGCATTTATTATACTGGTCAGGTGCACACAGCTTTCCGAGGCAGCAGCTTGATCACCCTGTTTGAGATGCCATCTGGTCCACGAGCTTTATTGTTCTTAAGTTTTTTAATAATATCATATAATTCAACAGGTGATGTAGGTGCAATATGGTCAGTGCCGGTATCTGGGAGATTTAAAGCGTGTCTGACCTGTCTGTGGATTTTGTACAAGTGATTGAAATCTAAGTTGTTATAAGAGGGTTTGCACTGCTACTCTAAAATCTTTAGTATGGCTTCTGCCTTATCTACATCTGTGTGAACTAAGCCCTGGTTTGAGATTATGGAGGAGAGGGAACTGTTTTTATTTCTGATGATTCTCAGTAACCCCCAGCTAGAGTGATCAATAGGAGAGATAGAGGATAACTTTTTATCCCAAACGTGGTTTCTATGAGTTTTAAGTGTATCTCTAACTGCCCCATTTATCCTGTTTAGAGCTGTTTTATCTTGTGGTGCACGTGTGTTACGGAATCTTTTCCTAGCTCTGCTTTTGTCTCTGATCAAGTTCATGATGTCTTCAGGCAAACGATCTGGCTTGCGGGCAGATTTGTAGGAGGTAGCTACCTTTATAGCAGAATTAATTTATTGTGTGAGATTTGTAACTGCAGTTTCTACTTCTTTTGTGCATATGTGAGGAACAGGTCCAATATAATCCTTGAGTGCTATTGACAGTCTTTCCCATGCAATGTAGGAGTGAGAAGGAGGACACAGGTATTCTTGATTTCCCAGCTGTAGTAGAATTGGATTGTGATCGGATGATAGTTCATCCATAGATATGATGTTGTATTGAAGTTTAATATCCAGCAGGATAGCTATATCCAGGATGTCAGCAGTGCCGAACATACTGAGATGAGTTGGTTCGGTGGGGCCTGCCGCAACAGCGTTGCTTGATCCTAAGTAATTGGAAAGGATGCAACCATTCTTGTTTGTGGTTGTGCAATTCCATGCAGGGCTTAGAATTCAGATCCCCGGCAATAATGGTGGGCTCTCTGATGCAAAAGATGGCATTTAGGTCAGAGTGAAGTAGAGATTTTTGGGGGAGGGTTGTAAGCTGAGTAGATTTTCAGTTTGCCAGGAGCTGGTGACTACTTCCACACCTGGGATCTCAAGGTTAGTGTTTGAAGGATTGCTCACAGAGTGGTGCTTAATGTAGTTTTTAATGAAGATGGCAGTGCAGCTGCCTCTGTAGAGTAGTCTGTCATTTCTGTATAGGTGATAGCCCTTTATTGTAGGATTGTCTGAGGGTCTTAAATGAGTTTCACTGATTAATATAATATCTGGTTGATACCTATATGTGAAATCTCGGAGTTCCAGAATTTTGTTGTTGAGGCCATTTGCATTCCAAGCAACTATCTGAAGAGATGCTGGAATGAGTTTGTTACTATTCATTTATGAGAGCTGTGAGGATGACCTGCGTTTCATGAAGAAATCTTTTAGTGGAGGTTTCAGTAGGGTTTGATAGGCTGAAATTTTGTAGCATGTTTGCTAGTGAGGCCGTAATAACAGCTGTTAGAATTTTAGGTGCTGTTGGTTGATTTTGTTCCTGTATTGGTCTATTTGTATGGGTCACATCGGCATAACTTCTTGTTTGCTTTTGGATGTCTCTATTTTTGAAGGTCTCCGATTGTGGCCGCTGAGTCTCCGGTTTTGATGCCTGGGCCTCTGTTGTTCTTATACTGTAGAAGGAGGGCTGATTGCCTCCATCCGTCTGTTCTTTGGGTGCTGAGTACATCCTTTGTAGTTTGCAGGATGAGGGCCACCACAGTTGGCACATTTGGCCGAGGTGGTCCTCGGCTTTGTGCAGGTATTGGTTGGGTGGCTGTCCCCACATTTCAAACATCCTATATTCCGCTCTACAAAGATTCTGGGCATGGCCAAACTTCTGGCACCTGTGGCACTGCCCAGAAGATGATCTTTTCTGGAGTGGTTCTGGTGTGACGATGAGACCACAGACTGTTTTTAAGTTGTAGATATCCTTGTATATTTTATGAATCTCAACTAGGACTAATGGCATGGGAGTCTTGTCTGCTTTGTACATTCTGCTGACCTTGACTGGAGGCAGATCCTGAGAATTCAGGTCAGCAGCTATTTCTGATGTGTCAATGTCTTCACACACACCACGAGGACCACTTTTAAGTTTTTTTCGGAATTGAGTGCAAAGGTATGATACAGGATGCCTATGTCGTCCAGTTCTTTGGACAACCTTCTATAATCTGTCACTGTTGCTGGCTGGATCTTTATGCCTTCATATATGTTTTTGGCCTTAATGAAGCCAATGTGCAGATTGGACGTTGTGGATCTTAAAGCTGCCCACTTCTGCTTTTCTCTAAGGATGATCGGAGGCACCTTTTCTTTGGGAGAAATAGCAGCGTCTAAACCCTGAGAATCCTGTTCCATTTCATTATTGTCACTGTGCAGTTCTTCTGTTATTCTTCGCTTTTTGCGTGCTCGCACTTCTACAAAGTCTGAAGGAGTAGAAGCCACTGAATCTGACTGACCTTCTGTGATAACGTCTGTGACACTTTCCGGGGGAAACGTGTCATAAAGTTTCACTTTTCCCAGCCAATTGTTGTTAAGTAGTTCACCTAGTCTTATAAATTCTTTATATACCTCCTCGAATATTGTCTCATTTAGCTATTTTTCCATGATTATCAATGTGAAGTATCTATTTAAAATATATAATAATAATAAAAAAAAAATTTAAAAAAAACGCTTACCGTGCAGTTGTAGTCTTACCGGCACTGCTACAGGACTCTGTACTGTTTTGTCAAGAGCACTGAATCAAAAATTGCATAATATTCAAGACATAATATAATAAACGCACCACAATTCCAAAACTGACTGAGCGGTGGACATCACTATCGCGCTAACCACTCTTGACCTCCATCAGTTATACCACAGTTGAAGTAATATTTCCATATACGAGTAGCCAAAAGGTGTCACACCTTATTATTAAACTACTCTGTATTAGAGATAGTTGTTGGAAGTTTTTCCACTTGGTTATATTATAAATTAAAGATGCCAAGAAATTATATTCTTGGTTTAATCCTTTATCCAAGTGGAAAAACTTCAAAAACTATCTCTAATCCAGAGTATTTTAATAATAAGTGCAACACCTTTTGCCTACTCGTATATGGAAAATGACTTCTACATTACTACAACCTTGGTGTTACCTCTGGGTCTGGCTCCCACTGATCCGACCTCTACGAAGTCAGAGATTCATTATGGGAGGTATACACTATTGCACACAATGCTCATCCAACCATGTTTTAAACTGATTCAATGTGTCCACACCCACAACACATTCAGGCAATGCATTTGACTCACCATGCAAAAGAACCTATTCCTCACTCCTCTGCTTACACCCTGCTTATACGGTTTACAGCGATGGCCTCTTGTTCTACCCTCTAATTATATGAAAAATCTTTTTCATGTCGAACCAATAACAACCCCTGATTAGCTTATGTGTCTCTATCATACCCACCCCTCTTCCTCTTATTCACGAGGCTTTGCAACTTACATTCTCTCAATCTCTCCTTGTTCTCCACAAAGAAAGTCAATGGCCTTGGGAATCTTCTCTAGACCCTTTCCAAAATATCCTCATCACTATGAAAACCCGGTGATCAAATATGTTTACAACAATCCATATAAGGCCTGATCAAGGCCTTATACCATGGTATCCTAACTTTTCTGTTTCTGCATGTCAGGTCCTCCGCATCATTGCCATTATCTGATTTGACATCTTCACAACTTGTGCAATGTGGTCCCTTAATTTCAGGTCCTTGTTCACCATCACTCCTAAATCTCTCATCTCCTCTACTTCCATTAAAGTTTTCCCACCAAGTGTATACTTTGCATCCCATCATTGCTTACCAAATCTCAAAACGTTACATTTTGCAACATTAAACTGACAGTTCCACTTATCTGCCAATTCATGCAATCCATTCAAGTACTCTTGTAAGGTCATAATCTCTGCTTGACTTTGCATTGCACTGAGGAGTTTTGCATTATCTGCAAACAGCTGCATATTACTAGTTAAACCCATCTCAATATCATTAACATGCAAATTGAACATTGGAAGTGATCACTATTTAGTCTTGAGCAGGATAAAATTAAATTTTATACTGAAAAGAATAACATATAAGAAAGTTTTAAAGCGAATAAAAGTTGAGAAGCTCTCAGATGTGAACTATAGACTAAAATACACAAAGATTATTGAAAAAAAAATGAAACAGTTTGACAACAGGAACCAAACCTTGGAGATTCAGTTGCAAGCCTTGAAGAAAACCCTGATTGATTCAGCCAGAGAGGCATGTGGTGAGGTTGTCTGCAAGGATAGAAAAATCAGAACTCCATGGGGGACACAAGAAGTTAAAGAGGCAGTGAAGGAAAAGAAGAAAGTATATCAAAAGTTCCTGGCAAATAAGTCGGCTTTTGCTCTTAGAGAATACAGAGACAAATGTAAGGAAGAGCACTGTGTAAAATTAGCTAAACAAACGTCATGGGAGGACTTTGGCAACAACATAGAAAATAAATATCAAGAAGGTGGTAAGATATTCTGGAGGTTGTTGAAGAAGCTTAGAAATGGAGGAAAGAGTGCTGTAAAAGGAGTTAGAGATGATAAAGGTGACATGAAAAACGGGAGAAAAAGATATCCTTGAAGTATGGAGTACTTACTTCGAAAAATTGCTAAATGAAACCAGCAGTGATAGCACAGTGGTAAAAAACACTGACCAGGCATTCAGTCAGGAATACATATCCATACTTGAAGTAGAAAAAGCCATCAAAGGCTTGAAATGTGGAAAGGCAACAGGAGTAGATGATATTCGACCAGAAATGCTGAAGTATGGTGGTATAAGAGTCTTACAGTGGCTGCACTGCATAGTTCAGAAAGCCTGGACAGAGGGACGAATTCCCGATGATTGGAGTAGAGCTCTCATAGTACCCATATATAAAAAGGGAAATAAAACTGAATGTGAGAATTACAGAGGTATTTCCCTACTGAGTGTTCCTGGCAAGATCTATGCAAATATACTTGAGAAACGGTTGAGAAGAATTGTGGAAGAAAAGCTTGGTGAAGAACAAGCTGGATTCAGACCAAATAGAGGCTGTCAGGATCAGATCTTCACTTTATGAGAAATAGTTGAGAAAGCATGGGAATATAACAAAGATCTGTATTTAAGTTTTGTTGATCTGGAAAAGGCATATGACAAGGTGCCAAGAGAGAAGCTATTCAATATGCTACAATTATATGGTGTCAATGGGGCATTGTATCAAGCAATACTTAGTCTTTATTTGTGCTGTAAGTCAGCAATTAGAATTGAAGGAAGTACAGGAAGATAGTTTAATGTTAAATCTGGTGTGAGACAAGGATGTACATTATCCCCTCTGTTATTCATTATCTATATGGATCACATTATGAAGGAAAGTGGTATTGGAGATGTTAATGTCAGCTCTTTGCTTTATGCAGACGATGTAGGTAGAATTGTTGAAAATGTCAACAGTGTTGTGAATGGAGAACCTGTGGAACAAGTAAAACATTTCAGCTACTTAGGCATGATTTTTACTGAAGATGGTAAATTAAATATGGAAATAGACAACAGAATCAACAAAGCTGGTATGGTAGGAAGTCAATTGAATAAATTCATATGGAATAAGACGGAAATTAGTCGGAATACTAAATTAGCTGTATACAAGACAGTGTTCAAACCAGTTTTAACTTATGGATCTGAGAGCTGGGTCAGAAGTAAAACACTTGACCAAAGCCTAGAAACTGCAGATATGAGAGTCCTGAGAAAGATTAGAGGCGTGAACAGGTGGCATCAATGGCAATATCATATTAAAAACGAGGATATTAGGAAAGAACTTGACATTGTCAGCATCTAGGAATGCGTTAGCAGAGCTAATCTCAGGTGGATGGTCACTTAAACAGAATGGGCGAGGAAAGATTAGCAAAACAAGTGTTCTCTACCAGGCTGGCAGGAAAACGACCCAGAGGAAGACCAAGATATAGGTGGATTGATACGGTACAAAGTGCCTTAGACGATAGAAATATAAGATCTGATAATGTTAGAATCTTGATAAGTAACAGACTGATTTGGAGGAAAATTGTAGATAGGAAATTAGTAATGATGCAAATTTTTCATGTAGTACTATCATATCCTGTACATCCCTCGAGGGTACATGTGAGGAATTTGATGATGATGACAAATTGTACAACAACAGCCCCAAAACTGACCCCTGCAGCACATCTCAGTTCCCATGCAAGTGACCTTTACCTTTGTCTTTCGGGTCTTCTGCAGCAGCAGTTACCATTCTATCACTTTCATCCATTAACTTAATTTTTATCATGATCATTCTTCCTTCTACTTGCCACATATCTAAAAAACTCTCAAGGGTTTTACTTTGCCTGATTTGCCAATTTCTGCCTATACTCTAAATTTCTTTCCTCACTAACTGAGTCACTCTCCTGGCTTTTTCTTTATACTGTCCATGTAAGTGATAATTACCATTATTCATCTTGTACTTTCTCCAGAGTATTTTCTTTTTCCAGATTTTATGCTTAAGCTCCACGATCATCCATTTTACACCTACCTTATTCAGCCTTTTGGCCTTCAGAATACATTCATACACTGATGCTGTTATGTATTTCTTTGTCAGTTCCCATGCAGCATTTATTTCCTTACCATATGACTCCTAGTTCCATGTTATTTCTTCACACTGTCTCCAAGCTTGTCAATCACCAGCCTTATAATTTCATATATTTCCTTTCCTCACAGGAGTCTGCATATGACTAGCCACAACACAGTGATTACTTCATGATCACTTTCACCAACTGGAGGAAAATGTGAAACTCCTCTCACAATTACATCCTCTGATGAAATAATCAGATCTAGAACTCTCTATTGATGGTTAGTTCTCAGGTTATCTGAGATGGTTATCTCTCAAGAACTCGAGAAATTAATTTTCCTTATTCCCAAATGCTATACCACCACAATTAAAATCACCTATAATAATTACCCTTCTTTTGTTTACTAATCCAAGTTGTTTATACATTTCTTCATCACCATCCTCCACATTCCAGGCCTATAACAACATCCAACTAAATATGTCTTCCTCTCAACCTCCACGTTTCACCATACTGCCACGATTTCCCTCTTCCATGTCTACCTTATGTGGACTTAATTCCTCTGCTTTCATCAGCAGCACTCTCCCTCCCTTCTTGCCCTTTCTATCCTTGCAAAAAAAATACTGTATCTTTCCATTTCTATTCCTGTTATGATATCATCTTCATTCAACCATGTTTCACTTATTCCAATGATTTTGGATTGAATAAATTCAATAACTGAAATCATTTCATTCCCCTTATTTCTGATACTTCTGGTATTTGTAAGCAAACAGAGCAGTTCATTTTTAGGCCAGTCCTATCCAAGCCATGTGTTGGTTGTGATTTTTCCACCACACCTGTCTAATCACCTTTATCACCACTTACCACATATATCTGCTGAGTCTCAACTTCCCCATCCACAGCATGATATACTCCATCTTCATGTGCACATTCATTGCCACTTTCAACATCCTCTCTCCCTATCCGGCAAACCCCCCCCCCCCCCAGTTTCCTGTTCCTCTTGCATTCCCGTTCTCTCTTCATCTCTCTCTCACACTATTATTCTTTCCACTGCCAAGCATTTCTGTCTCTTCAGTACCATTCTCCTGATTTTTCCCTTCATTTCTTTCATCCGATCTCTTGCAAGCATCCCGCACTGTACTTTAATCCAGCAACACTCACTCTAAAGCTATTTAAATGAAACCATCATGTCTGTATAATTTCTTTCTTCCCTCAAACACATGCCATACATCCACAAACTTTTGTAAGCAAAAGACATTTGTAAATTAAAGATATCAAGAAATTATATACTTGGTTTAATCCTTTTGTAAGCAAACAAAGTTTGTGCTTGAAGTCTTTTCAGGACTGGAGCAACTCAAAGCTAATGACTTCTTGCCTTAGTATCCCCTAATGCAAACCACATATCCTTGCAGACCTGTATAATACTATGCATTATGAGAAGGGCCATCACCCAGACCGGTTTCGACTTTTATTGGGGTCTCATCAGTGGGAGCCAGACTCAGAGGTGATACTAAGGTTGAAGTAATGCAGAAGTCATATTTTCATATATGAGTAGCCAAAAGGTGTCATATCTAGTACTAAAATACTCTGGATTAGAGATAGTTGTAAATTTTTCTACTTGGTTATACTATGAATTAAAGATATCAAGAAATTATATACTTGGTTTAATCCTTTATCCAAGTGTAATTGCATCTGTAGTATTTTCAGATTGTAATTTCAGTTGCCCCAGTCCTGTGACTAGAAGAGTGTTTTGGGGCACTGCAATTAGACTACCCTAATTAATTTGTACATCAATGATCTGAAAGAAATAATTGTTTGCTGATAATGAAAAATTAATGTAATAGTTAATCAAGGCAGATAATTTAAATAGACTGACAGCATTACCAAAAAAATGGGTACCAGTTTAATGTGAAAAGTGCAAAATTTCACATACTGAAATACAAAGATTAACTGTAAGCTGTACTGGATTTGGGATTGCTAGCAGATAGGAGTTGAAGTTTAGTTGGCATACTACAGAAGTGGCCAAGGTCATAGGATTATTTGATTATTGAAGAAGAGACCAACATAGAAAGGTAAGGAAGTTAAAATTCCCTTTATAAAGACTTTGATATGACCATATCTAGTTCACTGTTCTCAGAATCTGGTCAGCTGGTTTTCTTGGGGATGAGCTAGTGGTAGAGAGGATCCAGAGACCACTTGCCACACACACTACTCACAAATCCTCTATCTATGGGAAGAGATTGAGGGTTTGTGAGTGGCTGACATTCTCTCAAGTATTCTAATCTTTCCATTTAACCTACTCGATACAGTCAGTCTTCATGCTTTCTCTCTCATGACTTCAGTCACACTCTCTTCAATGTCCTACTTTAACATGACATTCAGCCACAAAGTCAACATTATCAAATTCATATAGACTTCTATCATGTTTTCTTTACTACAAATAGTCTTCTTGCAATTAAGTACTTCTTGCTAAAGATGCTCAAAGTACTTTCAAAACATTCATTTTTATAATTTCTATTATTGCTGGCCAATACAAATGACCCTTGATTTTTTGCATCACTGATGTGAGAAAACAAATATATAACTTGTCAAAACCAGTCTGGGTGGAGGCCCTTCTCATAATTCATAGTATTATACAGGTCTGCAAGGATATGTGCTTTGCATTAGGGGATGCTGAGGCCATGGCCTCCACATCTTGAAGCAGGGCCCCTACCTGTTGCTCAGATTAAGGACAACACATTGCTATACAGTCTACAAGGTTTAGGATCAATTAGTTTAAATAATAACACAAAAGTAATATATATTTAAAAAACTACCAACATCTACATAATACAAACTAATAATAATATTCAAAATTACTTCAAAGTATATTTTCTAGCTTTTGTCGACGCAAATTATCAATAATGTCAGTAAAATCAACTCGCTTAGCCAAATAATTTTCAATGCACAAAATTACTAGGTGATTAAGTCGCTCCTGGCTACTTTGCTTCTTTGCCATGCTTTCAATGAATTGGCCAGTCTGCTGAATGATCTCTCAGCTGAAGAAACAGTAACCAGTATTGTGCAAAATAGTTTAATAATGAGGCAGATATTGGCAAATATACCTTGCAGGTTTTTGTCATAAATTGCATTCAGAAGTCTCACTGGACTTGTTTCTGTGCCAAAAACTATCTTATGAATACTTCTAAGGTGAAGAATTTCATTCAATAACTCTCGACAGATCTTTTTCATACATATATTCACAGTTTTGTTACTTTTGCGATAAGTTGACCATCGTTCAAGTTGTGGAAATTTAAAATAGGTGAGAATAATTCACATATTATCTGCTGCTTGAAACCTTTTTTTAAATCATTCATAATGAAATTCAATAATGGATAAATTACGAAAATTTTGAAATCTTATTCAAGTTCTACAGTAGTTTCTCAATTTTTGCAAAATTGAGGTTTGATTACTTCAGCAACTACTTCTGCTTCTTGGACAACACTTTCTCATGAGTCACGTAAGTGTTGTATCTCTTGCACTATAAGCGCAGACTCGACCTCAAGAGATATTTCTTTACTTTGTATAATAATGTTCTTATTGTCAATATTTGCTAATATTTTGTGCCAAAACATTGTCATTAGCATACCTTTATAAGATCTGAAATATTTTTTCAAGAATTTAATTGTGTTCAGTGTTGAAGGAGAAAGCGAGATGGGCGAACGAAAACCAAAAACTAAAGTAAATCCTTTTGAATGGGAAGTTCAGAAGGGTAACCATAAGTCTGAAAAGACAGATGATGGGTTGGAATTGATTGCAAAAACTAGTAGTCCCTCTCGGCACATATCATTCATATTTTATAAAGTTTCTTTTTTGTCTTTTGTTAGTCTCACTTAACTGGCTGACCTGATAAGACGGTCCCCCTAATTCCGGGCCCCCAGGCTAGAGTCCTGTCAGCACCACACTTGTGGGGGCCATGGCTGAGGCAATATATATATATATATATATATATATATTATAAATATATGACAAATAGATAACCGAGGAAACAAATATATAATTGGTAATATGATCTCATGCTGCTTGAAACTATCTGTGTTGTTATTTACAGCCTAAATGGAATTTTTTTCATTGAGATTTATGAAAAATAATATCTTAAGTTTAGTCAGTGGTCTTGGGGTAACGTTTAAAGCAAAAAAAAGTTTTAATCTTCTCATGATTGTTTGTCTCCACTATTTCATTCACAGAGGAATTAACCTTCTGAAATTAAAAAAAAAAAAAAAAAAATCCTTGCAAATGATCACATTTTTGTTCTTCTTTCTCCATCCATATTAAATACAATTTATATGGATGGAGTCTTTCTGTTTTTTATTGTCTCCAGTAATGAAAAACAGAACAACTTGTTCAGTACTTTTCTTCAGTAAATTCCAACCTTGCAGTGTTCTGTCTTAGTTTTAAAACTGAAGTTTTATGGAAGGTTTGCTGATTGAGAAAATATAGTTCAGTTCTATATTCCAACTATCACCCTTGTGAGCACATATTTACACCACAAAACCTCTGGTGAATGAGAAAAGAATTAGAAATAAAAAGCAATAACCCAGATGATGGATCAAGTTAATAAACTTGAGTCTGAGAACCTCTTTTGAAATTACTAATTAATGGATATAGTCAAAATAAATTTCTCATTTGTGAAATACAGTATTGGTGTTAATATCAAGAAACAAGGTCAAAGAAGCATGTAATTAACATTTACAAGTTTTTCAGTACCTTGTCACTGAAGCCTGAGGATTGACAGCTTTTACTTCCAATTTCAAAGTCCTACATTATTTATAGTTATGGTGTGTTGGACAGAAGAAGCAGACCTCCAGAGCCCTTCAAACAACATTGTTTAGAGTGGACTGGTTGGATGAGGTTACATGCTTCTTTTATACTTCCTATGAAATCAGAATTTGCATTATAACTGGACAAGTCAGATTCCAGTGGATCCTGTGGTTAAGCAGTTTTATAATACAGTTCAACTGTATTATAAAACTGCTTAACAGCAGCTAAAAAAAATTGACATTAGATCTCAATAAAGTCAAGGCATCATTGCAAAAAAGTTCCCACTGCTGCAATCATAACACTTTCAGGCACTGCATTCCACTCACTAACCATACTCTGTTCTACTCCTGTCTCCCTCCATTTTTCTACAAAAAATCTCCTCTAAATTAATCTGGTATCAATCCCAAAACAATTTATATATTATAATTAAATTACTCCCTTCTTATTCGTATAGCTGTACAAATGGCATTCCCTTAATCTATCTTCATATCTCACATTTCTGAGACCTGACACAACCTTAGTCTATCTTGTCTGGATCCTCTTCAAGATACTCTGAAAATGGTGACTAGATCTATGCATAGTAATTCATTAGCCTGATTAAGGCCTTATACAATGAAACCATCACCTCTTTGCTTCTACATGTCAGCATCCTCCTTATCATTGCCATTACACATTGTCTACACTATTCTACTAACGTGGCAACTTTAGCATCCCTGTCCATCATCATCCCTTCAGATCTCCCCCCCCACCACTATTTGTACACCTGGCATCCCATCTTTATCTAACAAATTTCAAAATCTTCTGCTTTGCGACACTGAACTGGTAGCTCCACTCACAAAGTCTGCTCAGATCTTCCTGTAAGGCCTCAACATCTATACTCCTCATCATGGTTCTTCCTAACTTTGCATCATCTGCACACACAGCTGCTATCTCCAGTATGCAGTTATGCAAACAACTGCATATCCTTGTCCCAAAATTGATTAACATACAAGTTAAACCATAATGGTCAAGTGTCAATTAATCAGATGTCTTTACACTATCTAAATATATCACTGTATATGCATCTCCCTTGTCTAATCTATTTATGATTTTGTTATAGTACTTAAGTAGATTACTAAAACATCACCTGAATGATATAATCACGTAATCACAAGAAATATGGATGGGAAATAATTGAAATAATTGTCCCCATTTCTGTCACTCCTGTCATTTGTATATATACACAAATATACATTAGTAGGACTTGGGTCCATAACCAGTCCTACTCATGCCACCTCTTGACTTTGACTTTACTAATGCCTCGTGTGCACCATTTCCCCAACATATCTCTTATGATTTCACTACTCCTGTATTCAAGGCCATCCTACTCTTATGCTAGCCATGCCTACATGCACAGTCGCTACCAATTTCCAACATCCACTCTCCTTATGCTATGTTTCTGTGTCCACCCCAATTTCCACCATTTCCTCTCTGTTCTCACATTCTCATCTTTCATATGAATGGAATTCTATCCATTCACAAATACTTCATTCCAGCTATCCCACTCTCCTGCTCTTTTTTATTGCCTGATTTCTTGTTCATATCTTTTTTTTCCCATCCATAGAAACAATGTACTATATAAACAGTTGATACTTCAGGCGCAAACTTTGTTTGCTTACACTTGGATAAAGGATTAAACTAAATTTATTATAGTGTAACCAAGTGGAAAATAAACTTCCAACATCTTTCTCTAAATCCAGAGTAATTTAATAATAAAGTGGTACACCTTTTGGCAAACTCGTATAGGTAAATATGACCTTTACATTGCTTCGGCCTTAGTATCACCACTTCTGAGTCTGGCTCCCACTAACGAGACCTCAATAAAGGTCGAAACCAGTATGGGTAGTGACCCTTCCCTTAATGCATAGCATTATACATGTCTGCAAAGAAATGTGGTTTGCATTATGGGAGATACTGAGACAAGGAGTGATGAGAGCTTGCTCCAACTTTACGAGTTGCCCTCAGTCCTGAAGATACTTCAGTCAAAAACTTTGTTTGCTTACACTTGGATAAAGGATTAAACTAAATTTATTATAAACAGTTGATAATGTACTATTTACGATTTTTACTTTCTATATCAATTTGTCATCATCAGACTTGGCAACAATCCCCTGATATCCATTCTCACATTCTCCCTCTGTTCAACCAGATCATTTGTTCCTCCACTAGGTCTCTCACTTATTTACTCCCTATATCCAAAGCATCAATCACCCCATTCATCCTCCTTTTCTGAGAAAACTAACCATGGGTACCCTCTCATCTGCCACACCTTTCAATAATGAAATCTCCACACAGCAGCACCATATGGCAGTCATTCATCACCTCATTTTCTCCTACATCTTTACATTCATATCCACTAAACATCTAATCTCAATTTTCATATGCTTCATTGCATTTCTCATCCTGATCACCTCATTCTTTGTCTTGCATTGGAACAATCATATTCTCAGCACTCACATTCTCTAACTTACCCTTCTTACATCTTATGCTCTTCATTGCCTTCAACCTTTTGTCTATCATTCCTTGCTGTCATTTAATGCCATCAAAAGTTAAGTTATCCATAAGTCACAAAGCAAATCTACTGTTAGATTCTCTCTTATCCCACATAAAATTATGTAACCTTTTAGCTCTTCAATACAACTATTCCTACCCCTTTTGTTTAGCTCATCTACGAGCACTGCATGCCAGGGGGGGGGGGTTAACTTTTGAAATCGGGCAGATAAATTCAGTATTCATCCCTTCTGATTTTTAGTTTTAACTACTGTAGATGAAATTAAAGTAACAAACATAACCAACTGGTAGCAGACAATCATTCATTAATCTAAATTCCAGTATAAGAAGTTTGACTCTAAGCATCTACATGTAAAATGAAAGATCCTTGTTAATCAACTGACACCAACTCAATTTACATGAGTAAATATCTTATATGATTGTTTTGGTTATAATGTAACCTTTTTTTACATCTTATTGAATTTCCCATTTGTAAGTTTCATTTCAAGATTCTTGAAACAAGTCATTTCAAATTGCTTTATATCATCAACTAATGTTTAGGTCATATTATAAAACAGGCAATACAGAAGTCCTGCTTACCACAGAATATGTACTATATAACTAATTTTAATATAAATATGTTCTCCTGAAGATGACCTTAATCAGGGCTCCAGAAATACAACTTAAATCTACTAGCCATAAAAAAATTTTACTCGTTGATCTACCTTATGTAAATATTGAAAAACTACATGTTATGATCACAAAACAAAGTAACACATTAAAAGTAATTATGCAGAAATATCCTTTCCTTTAATGTGGGTTTAAATGTATGCCACAACATAGTTGTGTTTTCTTTCATTTATTATTCATATTAAAGGGTGAATTTATATAAGTTCTCCATAAACAATAATTTAATAGGAAAGACAAATAACAAAACTCACAAAAAACAAGAAAGTAGTTAGCACGTGCTGTGGAGTCAGACTCAAGTTTCACTATGTACTTAGTAGCATGAACTGGTTCTTTGCAAAATAATTGTATTTTTTAAATAGCATTATTTAAAAGCCTTTCCATTATGCAAAACATTCAGGTATTTAATTAGATTTAAGCTAATTCATGTTGTGAGCCATGAAAATAGTTTAGGACAATACTATATTACATTCATCCACCTACTTAAAGATTAAAGGTGTTGGAAGAATAAGGTGTACAGTTGTACTACAGTATTTAATTAAATTGTGCCAATTTTAATTTTTGTATTTATAATTACCAGTTTCTTTTGTTAATGAAATTATACTGCAAGAAAAGCACAATCATTTTTTTTTTAAATAATAACTATTGCAAGTGAGCACTGTATATATGTATAAGGTTAATATTAAACTAAATGAATGCATTTGATTTGATTATAAAATTTATTTACTGGAAATGTAATTTAATTTAAATGTATTCATGACATGAAAAAGTTACTTGTTTTGCTTGAAGTGTGCAAGATTTACCATTTTCAAGTAAAGCTCCATAACGTTAACACATAATAGTGGTTCATTTTCTTGCTTCATGAAATGAAAACTGAAAATATCGTGCTGGGGAATACATGGAGTGAGAAGAACACTGTTAACACTGCGTTGAAATAAACATAAATGAGGAGGAGAGAAATGAAGATAGTGAATATTTATAGTCTTTCATATAGGGAAAAAAAACATTTTATCAGTTATGTTATGGCAATGAAGACTTTATACATTACTGATACAGGAAAAATGATCTGAGGGGAAATATTCAGTTATTTGCTGATGTGTAAAATTGAGCAGAGCAATAGTTAATAATGGTGATGTAGAGATTTTGCAGAATGGACAAAGGAGAATGGCTCTCAGTTTAATGTGGCAAAGTGTAAAGCTATGCATTCTGGGATGAAAAGATTACCTGCTATATACTATGGCAATGTACTCCAGGAAATTGATGAAGCTACAGATCTGGAGGTGTTGAACATATTGAAAAAGTGGCTAAAATAGCTCATAGTTTCTTGGCTACTGAAGAACACACTGACAAACAGAGATAAGGAAGCTATTATACCTCTTTATAAGGCTCCTAGATTACTACAAACAGATCTTGTCATCCTGGTCTCTTAGACCAAGATTGTAATAACTGGGCTATGGAAAATGTTCTATTACATAGTCAGGTTGAAGATTAATTGGGTTACACATGATAGAAATATAAATACTTAAAGGTTTTTATAGGAATGATAGAGAGGAAATTTTTGTACATGAAAAACTGAGCAAGAATAATATCGGCAAGGTTTACTTGGAAAGTAGTGAATGAATGGAATGGGTTCCAGAGTCTGTTGTTTGGGTGCTTTGTTGCCAAATGAGTTAAAGTGAAGAATGACAGAACAGATATTGTGCTAATATTGGTTAGTGATGATGGATGTTTAGCACCTTCCTCTACGAGTCTGATGACTCCATGGAGATGTTCACGTAATAAAAATAAAAGACATGGGGATGAGATTAGCTAGGTGAAGATAAATTTGTAGGAAAGGAAACATGGACAAGGTTATGGTTGCTGTTACAAGGAGAGATTGGCTTTGGACAAGGTGAAATGTTCAGGGCTTTCCTCAGTGAGCTTGAGGACTCCATAGAGATGACAGTGTAATAATAATAAAAGATGTGGATGAGAAAGCTAGACCAAAGTAAATCTAGAAAAGGAAATATGGACAAGGTTAGGGTTAGTGTTACAAGAAGAGACTGGCATTTTTAATATATTTGGAGGGAGAGCTGATTAAGAACAGGTTGGCAGTATAGAATTTTGGTAGATTATTACTAACAAAATATTTTGGCATCTCTTTCAGCTTGATCTTAGAAGTTAGAGAGAGAGAGAAGCTAGTTTGAATAATGAACACTGATACCTTCAGAGTAGTTATTGGAAATGAGAGAGCAATAAAGGAAACAAAGAAATTTTGAGCTAGAGCAGATATCTGAATTCAGAAACCAAATATATAGTTGCTATATAATGCTAATGTTGCACATTATTGAATACCAAGTTATTCTTATTAAAATTAATCAATTTTTTAAATTTAATACACATCGCTATGTTTTTGTTGATTTCTATTATAAAAAAAAAATAATCCGAATTACACAAGATAGTTAAGACACAGACTTGCTATTTTTGTTGAATTTAAGATTTTGGTCACAGGCATAAATCAAAATACTTAATAAAGCAGACCTTTTATGATGAGTGCTGTGACGTGGAGGTTGTTGATTTATTTATAACATTTCTTGCTTTTTTTTTATAATTCATACAACTAAAAAAAAGTGAGTATATGGAATGTATATATTTTCTTTATTGAAATAGAAAAATTTATGTAAGACCATTAATAATGTACATTGATTTAACTTGCACACAGAGAAGTTTGCGATTTCTCATGTGTGAAGTATATTTACATCGAAATATTTTATAAACAATCATGCCATTCTCACTGCCTCATTTTGCTGAACAGCAACAGAGCTGACATAAATGCAGGAAAAAAATTGCTGCACTGAATAGGAATCACATCAATAATAGATACAAACTATACACTTTTTAAATTTATAAATGGACATGCACGGTGGTAGTGATAGATGTTTTATAACAAACTAAATTTTGTCTGCCAAAAGATTAAGATTAGCTTCTGGCTTAACATAGTTCTGTGTAGGTGCTGCAAAAGTATCTATTAAGATATGACAAGTTTTATGACTGTTACAAATAGGAAATATTCAGCGAAAGGGCAAAAGTGAGAGAGAGAGATTGTATGAATATTATACAAAGGTAAAAATTATACTTACATATTATATATACAATTTACTCAGATTTTCTTCTCAAATAATGTTAGATAATTTAGCATTGTAAAGTACAATGTATGTACGGTGACTAGAATGACACAAGCAAAATATGCACTTTGAGATATATAAAGTTACACTCATACAGTTTTTTTCCCTCTTAAAACAGTTTCAGTATGTGGTTCATCTATGGCTTTCATTTTATGCTTTTCATCCTGTGCTTTTTGAGTCTGAAGTGAATGTGATCGAAATAGTGGATGTTTTTTATTTTTTAATGACAATGCAGGAAAAAATCTAAATGAACTACTGCTACTAAAAAATCTTTTACCCTCAGATGCTGGAGGAGCTGAAGTTGGTGGTGACTCTTGCTCATGGGATGATTTTTTTAAGCCTCTCAAATGCGGAAGGCTACGCTTTCTGTGAAATTTTTTTTCATCCTTAATATTTGGCAAATAAGGAGTTTCAAAGCTGATGCTTAATGAGTCATAATCTGGATCTGCTGAGAGAACTGGAGTGGTTACTTGTTTTTTGCTTTCTGCAGTATTAGATGTCCTAACAGAAGGAAACATGTCCATTTGGCTTCCACCCACTTGATAATTTGATAGATCAGCCTTTGTTTCCTTGATATTATCTTCAGCAATATAAGCAGTGTCACTTTTTGATGGCCTTGAAGGATACTGTGGGCTGCTTGTAGGAATATGTTTGCTTCCACTAGATATATCTGCTGGGTGTTCCCTTCCATTAGCAGGATTTGTAGGACTGGTTTGCTTATCAATTTTAGTTACTACTGCATTAGTACATGTAATATCTCTTTTGATTTCTAATGACATATTTTCAGTCATCTGTTTTACAGGTGATGTTTGAGTTGAACTGTTTATTTGTGTATTCACACTACCCTTGTCAGCATTCAATTCCAGTGCGCTGTCACTAGTAGAATGATCAGGAGTACCACATATATCATATTTTCTTGTTCTTTCTTTAGACATTGTGTTTTTATTAAGATGCTAAAAATACATAAAATAAGTAAATGTTGAAAACTTGGTATACTTTTAAAATACTTTGATTAACTGAAAGAATTATATTTACTCTTCAGAAAAATATACAGCATATCATAGTATTAAAATTTGTTTTAATCATATCATTCAAGAAAAATTTCTTATTGAAGATAAAAAAAATTACAGAACAAATTCAATAATGAAAATCCAGTTATGAAACTTATAAATAAATAAAACATAAATTTCCAATGTATGCCAGATGAAATTATCCAAAGTACATGACTTATCAAGGTTAAATACTTTTTAATGATGAGAAAGGTAAGGCTGTGTAGTGAGTGTATGACTGTCTGTCAGGTGGATCTACAGGTGCTCTAGTTTTTCTCCTGGAAAGCAAATTTCTATAGAATAAATTCTAATACTTTCATCTGGGGGATGGCTAATCAGTTGAAAAGACATAGAAAATTTTCCTGATGTATTTGACAGGATTCAAAGGGACTATTTTCACATTGAAAGATTTTATAATTTATTTAAAATTTTTAAATGAAACTTGACATTGTCATAAATGATGAAGCTCATTGTTATTAATAGTTTGGAGGAAAAGAGACTCAAAGGTCCATTTTGAGTCCAAAACATTGAATTATATATACCATATCTTGTATTGTTTTTGCAAACTCCATTTTCTCTCAGTCAGAACATTCCATTTAGCCACCGGTCTCCATAATGTCCTTTTGTACAATTTACAGGAATGGTCTCTTATTTTTCCCTTTGAGCTGTCTTTTGTAAAATCTTCCCATCAGCTATTTTGGCAAACACAACTTATATGTCTGAATTATATAGCCTTCCTCCTAATGGATACAGCATTTTTCAAGAAGACAGAAAGGATAAAATGAAACGGTATTAATGATGATTATAGTGCAGCTGTATCTCTTCCAAGTGGAAAATCAAAAGAAGTAGTAGAGAATAGTTTTGAGGTTGAGGTGAGCAGGATTTTAAGATATTAATGAGGTGTTGTTGCTTATAGGCTTGGCAATGTAGGGTAAGAGGATTTCTGAGATGTTTGGGTAGACAATCTTCTTCTTCTCTTCCGTCTAAGATGGGTTGAGTCTTCTCTTGAGCAGGATCTTCCAGTCTTCTCTATTCCTTGCTGTCCAAAAAAGTTCCTTATATGTTCTGCATCCCAAGATATTCTTTATTAATTTCAGCCAGGTAATTCTTGGTCTTCCGGGTCTTCTTTTTTCAGTTGGAAAAGTACTGATTAGGACGTTAGGAAGTCTGTCTGCATCCATGCGTGTCCAAACCATCTCAGTTGTTGTTTTCTAATTTTTTCTATTATTGTCTTTTTATACAATAGTTCTTGTCTGACTGTGATGTTTGTTTTCTTTTCTATCCAACTTGTTCTATTTATTTTTCTTAAGCATTTCATTTCAAATGCCAGCAGTTTTTTCTCCTCTCTTTTTTTAACTGTCCACGCTTCTGCTCCATAGATGACTGTTGGTATAATTATTGCTTCATATAATTTGATTTTGGCTTGCTTAGATATCTTGTTCGTTTTCCAGATTTTCTGTAATTTTCCCATGGTGGTCCATCCTATCGCTATTCTGTGTTTGATTGTTTTCAGTTCATTTATTGTTTCTGTTAGTTTTGATCCAAGGTATATGAAGTTGTCTACTTGTTCTATTTGTTCTCCATTTAGGGTGGCTGAGATGGTGGTTCTGTTCCTCCCTATTTTCATCACTTTTGTGTTTTGCATATTTATTGTATTGTCATATGTTTTACAGGTTTCGTTTAGCTTGTTGATCACCTTTTGTAGTTCATTTGGGGTTCTTGCAAGAAGGGCTAGATCATCTGCATATTTGATATTATTTATGTTTAAACCACTGACGTTGATTCCAGGCTCATTGTCTATTGCCTTCTTTACAACTTCTTCTAGATATATGTTGAATAGGCATGGGGATAATTGGCATCCTTGCATTACTCCTTTTTGGATCTCTATGGGTTCTGTTGTGAGTGTGTCCTTTTTAATTATTGCATTTGTCTTAGAGTAATATTTTATCAGAAACTGTATTATATATTTGTCTATTGCTTTTTCTAGTAGAATTTTAAGAAGGATTTCTCTGTTGATGTTATCGAAAGCTTGTTTAAAGTCCACAAAACAATATAGTTCTTTATGGTCTTCCCAGCTGAGCTCTGCTAGTTGGTGCAATGTGAAAATTTGGTTTGTTGAATAGTTTCCTCGGAAACCAGCTTGTTCTATTGCTATCATTTCTTCGTAGGTGTTTTTTAATCTATTTTGTATAATTCTTATGAATATTTTATAGGTGTGAGGGAGTAAATTGATTGGTCTGTAATTTCTGCAGTCTCTTTTGTCTCCTTTCTTGTATATTGGGATGATCTTTCAAGTTCTCCAGTCATCTGGGACTCTCCTGTTTGTAGTATTTTATTGAATAGGGTTGTTAAATATTCTATTGATATGCTGCCTCCATATGACCACAGTTCAGTAGGGATAGTATCAATGCCTGGTGCTTTATTGTTTTTCATCTGTTTTATTGCGTATCTAACTTCTTCTTGTAAAATTTTTGGGTGATCATTATTTTCTTCTATTGTTGGCATTGTAGTTTTGTTTCCTTGGTGGAAGATAGTCTCAAAATGGTTTGACCAGATTTTTCTTATATATTTAATATTCCCGTTTTCAGTCATCTTATTGTTTATCATTGTTACTGCTTTTGCTGAGAATTCCTTTGTAATTTCTCTTACAGTATCATGGAAGACTTTTAGGTTGTTTTGTTGGTATGCTTCTTGGCATTTCTTTGCTTTTTCTTCTAACCATTTTTCTTTGGCTTTTTTGCATAAGTTATCAACTTTATTTTTTAGTGCTCTGTATTTTTCTCTATTCTCTTCATTGTTTTGTTGGTTTACAAGTATCTTGGCTCTCTTTTCTCTTCTATGGTAGCTATGATTTCTTGGGTTATCCACTGTTTGTTTATTTTGGGTTTGGAACCTAGAGTGTCTTTTGCAATTGATAACACTGTTTCTTTTCCTTCTTCCCAGTATTTTCCGCTGTTCTGGAAGATGGAGGGCTTTAATTTCAAGCACATCTGTTCTAAAAATCGACTTCTGCTTGAGCTATCTTTTAGTTTTGATAGGTTGATGTTTTCTTATTTTCTGATATTATTTTTCCTGTTGAATTATATCTTCACTTTGGCAGTTAATATCTCGTGGTCAGTGTCAAAATCAAAACTTCTTAATGTTCGTACATTATTTACTGATCTTTCCCATTGTTTGTTTATGATGATATAGTCTATGCAGTTCTTTATATTACCATCTGGGGATGTCCATGTATATTTATTATTAGGGCATTGATAGAACAATGTGTTTGTAATCATTAGATCGTTTGCTTTACGGAAGTGGAGTAATTGTTCTCCTCTGTCATTAAGCTCTCCATATCCAAATTTCCCCATCACATCTTTTTTGTCTGCTGTGAACTGTCCTATTTTAGCATTAAAATCTCCCATCACTATCATGAGTTCTCTATTTTTGGGATTATCTATTTCCTGTTGTAGTTCTTCATAGAAATTTTCTATTTCTTCCTCTGAATGGTTACTGTCTGGTGCATATATTTGGATTATTTTAATTGTTTGACCTTTTTCTTTTGCTTGAAGTTTGGCTGTTATTATTCTAGGAGACACTGGGTTTATTTCAATTACTGAGTGCGTAAGTTTCTTTTCAATTAGTAATGCAACTCCTTCTCTGTGTATGTTATCTTTTCTTCCTGAGAAGTACAGTCTTCCTTCTGGTAAATCCATGAATCCATCTCTGCACCAATGTGTCTCTGATAAACCTAAAATACTCCATTTCAGTCTTTTTAAATTTTCCTGGACTAATTGCAATTTCCCAGGTCAGTATAGTGATCTTATGTTGAGGGTAGCTACATGTTTCACATCTTTGGCTGACCACATTGCTGATTTCTCACCTACTCTATGTGGTCTTTGAGTAGGCGCGTCGGTTGTCCCATATGCAGTAGCACTATCTCGGTTTGTAGACTTTCTCCTGCTCATGAAAGCTACTGGTATAATAATGTAGCCAGCTTGCCATGCCTCTGCTACATCCTTTGGTCCACGGCTCTTTATTCTTTATTCAGAGCAACCCATTTGGGTTTCCCCCATCTGCCTGGTAGACAATAGACAACTTTAACTATGGAAGCGGTAGCTGGAAACAGCAAAGTCATGCAAGTAAAGAGAATGAAGTTCCTTGAGTTGCTTAGGAATAACTATTTTACACATGTGGTGGAGGCAAGAAAAGAGCATTGGATTTAATAATGATATATCAAATGATGATAACAGAAATTATTCATAATGGCATCAGTTGATGAGAGTTGACATGGAAGGAATGCTAGACATGTGCAAGCTTCGATGAAGAAAAGAGAAGGGTATAGGAAACTATAAAGCAAACTCAGAATATAGAAAGGTGATTATTGTGGCTTGATTCAAGACCAGTTATTGATGACAATGTCAGACAAAAAGAGTAATATGAAATTTCATGATTTACTAAATCATGAAATTATTCAGAAACAGCAGAAGAATGATGTTATGGAGGAAATGTATAATGGAGAGGACAGCTGTATAAAGGGCATAACAAAAAATAGTGAAAAATAAAACTGACTAAAGCAACAAACAAAAAATCCTAGAAGTATATAGTTATGTGGCAAATGAAAGACAACTGATTTACTTACTAGGATGATACATAGGTAACATTATTATTATTGTTAATACCAGACCTCCATGGAGTCTAAAGACTCCTTGCAGGAGACAATGTTACACACAAAGCCCATCAAACCATGCTTTAAACTCATTCAATGTATCTGTATTCACCATGTCAGGCAAAGCATTCCACTGACCAACCACTTTCCATGCAAAAACCTACTCCTTATATAACTTCAAAGTATGTCCCCTTGTTTTACTCCCTTCCCCCATTCTACAAAAAATTTCTTCCACATTAACCTGGTAACAATCCTTTACCAACTTAAATGCACAAGGTTTTACAAACTGCATTCCCTCAGTCTATCCTCATATCCCAAAGACTAGTTACGACCTTAGTAAGTCTTCACTGGACCCTTTTCAACATATCCTTTATCACCATGAAAACCAGGGGACCAAATCTGTGCACAATAATCCATACAACAGAACCAGAACCTCTTTATTTCTACAAGTTAAGGTTCTCCACATCATTTGCCATAATTTGATGTAATGTCTTCATAACTTGTGCAATGTGAACTCTTAATTTCAGATCCTTGCCCCCCCCCCTCCACTCAAAGGTCTTTTATCTCCTTAACTTCCTCCAAAATTTCCCTGCCAAGTGTATACTCTGCATCTCATTGTTGCCTACCAAATTTCACAAGCTTAGATTTGGCAACGTTGAATTGACAGTTCCGTACTGTTGCCCTCTCATACAATCTATTCAAGTCCTCCTGTCTTGATTCCTCATCACTCTCCCCAGTTTTGCATCATCTGCAAACAGTTGTATATCACCAGTAATACCTATCCCAATATCATTAATATACAAATTAAATAACAATAGTCCCAAATCTGACCTTTGCAGCATACTACTAGTGACTTTCCCCTTTTGAGATAGTGCCCCCCCTACACAAAACAATCTGCTGAAAAAATAGTAGAAATGTTCAGAGAGTATCCTGTTAATGTATTTCATGTTGGGGGAGGAATTAGAAGTTAAGTGTTTGGAAATTTAAGTGAACTTCATGTTAATAAGCCTGTGGGATATCACTATATATATTAAAGGAATGTGCAAAGAAGCTAGCAGTATCCTTGATGTCACTGTATGTGAAAACAGCCATCAAAATACAATACAATGTTAAATTATTGCTGAAACTGAATATAATAAGGATGGATGGTCAAGTGGTGAACTGGATATCTGAGATGAGTCCTTGGAGGTGTCACATAATAATAGTATAGAGATTGTTAACTAATGTATCGGTAAGTTGTGTATGGGGGAGTGATGTCTTGAAAGAGAAATCACTCCCCCTCATATGACAGCAGTTCCAGAGCTCTGCTCTGGAACTGTCATTTAATTTATATATATTAATGAAATATTCAGGGTTTGAGAGAAGATATTCAAATGTTTACAGATAATGCCAAACTAGGAGAGCAGAATCAAAACTCTGAATGCTTTTACCCAGTACGAAGCACTAACAAGATGTCGTAGCAGAATTGCATAAAACACTATTCAGGCCACATCTTAAGTGAATGATTTCTTTATACAGATCTGATTACCTGTGATTTAAACAACAACAAAAAAAAACAAAAAAAAAAAAAAAACGTCCAGATGCCAGGATCTTTCTCAGGTACAGCACATTCCCTCACTCTTCTTTGGAAGATTGGAGGAAAAAGGGGGAGGAATATCATTGAGACATGCCAATCCAATAGATATAGGTAAATTATTGCAGAGAATGATAGAATAGTGGAAGAATAAGAGGTCTATAAGGATCATGAGCAAGGATGTGAGAAGTAGAATTTTTGCATAGAGAGTGGTGAAAGTGTGAAATGCACTCTTGAAGTTGGTAGATGAGTCTACTAACATTAATTTGACACACACACACACATAGGAAAGACAGAATGAGGGAGGCTGTTCCAAAGAACAGTCTCCCTCATTTGCAGATAGATGTAATCAAATAAAGCTATATAGAAGGAACAGAAGTTTGTTCTGTAATTCTAAAGATGGACAATAAATGGATACTGACCAGCAGCTCATGTTCTTAGAGTTTTGGAAGTGAGCATAGAGTGATTTGAGTAAATCTGTAAGAGGGATCATCAATTAATCTGAGCGCTCTCTTCTGGATAGTATCAAGCAACCTCAGGGAGGTTTAGGTGCATCATCCAAATGTGTGAGCAATATTCCAAGATTGAGTGTTGGGATTTATAGTGTTAGCAGCTGCACAGATGTCTGATCTAAAATGGGATAGCTATATAGTGAATGCACATATCACTTTTTGACAAGATGGTATTGTGTAAGGCAGTGGTCGGCAACTTTTTTAATATGAAGGGCACGATACTGCGGGCACCATGAAGTTCGCAGGCACTGCGTTGCCGACTCCTCCTGATTTAAATAATTAAACTTAAAATTACAATTAGAATGAATGGTTTTGAAATGTCTTTCTATATTACTTTTTTTTAGAAATAGTCACACTATTATTGCATGATAAACAAATACATTTGCATTATGATTAATAAAGCAAGGTGCTCGTATCTGATCTGACAGATACATACTAATTGTTAACATGAATATTCTTTTTGTATTCATTTTTTATTCATTCATATGTGACAAAAATATGTTGTAAAAGCGAGGTAAATAAATAATGTTAAAATTTGATCATTTTTCTTAAAAACAACTAATCATAGAATTTCTAAGCCTGAAATGAGAGAAAAAATGCCTGTGTCATGAGTCCTCCATAATTTCCAAATTTTATATTGCACTCTTCATATTAAAAAGATTGCTGACCTCTGCAAGATTTGCTTTACATTTATGGAAAATACTAAGGAAAGAGGTCTGGAGCTTGCACCACCTTTACTACGAGTTGTCATAAGGCACTACTTATGCTTGCATCCGCCGGAACTTTTAGTTTCTATATATTTGGCATGAACTCTTGTAGTTTCTATATTCGGCTATGAAATAATGTTGGATTTAATATTCACTTAATTTGTACTGCCATGTATTATATTTGCAGTGTTTTTTCTTTGTTTTCTTACATTTTAGTACATACTAGTAATGAATGTATCTCTCAGATCAGATATACTGCGATCTACGCTGCAAAATTACTGCTGAGAGCTCCAAAGCAGTTTACAATATTTTTTTCTCTGAGGGTGCACTAAAAATTCACTGCGGGCACCATGGCACCCATGGGCACTGCGTTGCCGACCTCTGGTGTAAGGTATAAGTCTGGTTTGGATGACTTAAGAAGTGATGGTGCATATCATTTAAATTCTGTTAATACAAAAATTATTGGAGTGGATATAGAAACTTTTTTTTTCAGACATTATTTAATGTGGGTATTTTTTTATAATCCACAGTAAAAACAATATGAATAGGCTGTCCATCATTATTGGTACAGAGGAAGAGTTAAAAAGTATAGTCATGTAATAAAATAGATGAAAGATACATAGACATACTGTCCACACTAAAGGAGTAGTCTACTCTCCTGTTGAGACCATGCCAACATATGGTCTAAACAGTTTCTTCTGCATATCACCATACTTACTCTCCCTTCTGGCACAGTAAATGGAAGCAAGATTACTATTAGTGAGCTGGTTTGATAGTAATAATAATTCCAAATTCATTACTATCAGGTCGTCCTATGTACTACCTAGTGGTCTGCATGCAGAACTGTTTTACTGCTGTGCAGTTGCTTTGGGAGGATGTACAAAGTGTATCTTGGAAAGTGTCACATCCACTGAAACTATTCAAGAACATGTCATGAGAAGGGGAGAGGTAGAGGAAAAGAAGCTGGAGCACTTATCCTGAAGACCAAATACTGCAACAGCCATTTCAAGACTCCAGTACAGTGGTGGTATTTCACAGGGTAATAAAAATTATTTGCCACTTTGAGGTTTAGTTGGTATTTCTTCTATCAGGATATGCTTTACAGCTGCAATAATCACCAGATATGTTGGTCTTATCTGTTGAAACAAGCTAGCTATATGTTATACTGTATGTCCTCACCAATCCAATTTAGTAGCTAAAGGTTCAGATCAAGGTATGATATACACTATAATATGTAGATAATTTGGCTTCCTATGATGAGTATTGTGGGAGAGGCTTGGAAATAATGTTATTTACCAGTCTCTGTGGACTACATATAATCAATCTGCTCTCATAGTTGACCTTTCAAAACTCTGATATTATCTGTAGCATTCACTTTTGGTATGCTTTCTAAAGTTCCCCCACACCTTTGACATCAAGCTAACTAAATCTGGACACAGGAGTCCAGATTTTTCAGGCATTATTTAATGTGGGTATTTTTTTATAATCCACAGTGTTGTCTGATGTTGTCTGATCAAGACTACAATGGAACAATCACATCCTAATCTCTATTGATGAACATATACCACAGTGATCTGCTGGATAACCTTTAACATATCTGAATGTGTCCCTATTCCTCCACCTTCTTCAGCCAATAGAATACATGGCCTTCTATCTCTGAATCCCAAAGTTTAAATCCTTATACTCAGTCACATTCTCAAAAAACTATAAACCTTTTCAGCCTATTTAGATCCTCCAGGCAGCAAATAATCATATCTTCCAAAATCCATTTTCAATATGATTTACCATAAAGACTGAGCAGTGACAATCTCAGTGTGAAGTCCTGCAGAGTCCTACTTATTACTTTCTATTATTATTTCTAATATTTTTCGTGACACCTCCAAGGAGGACACCTACTCTATAACTCTCCATCTCCACCACTCCATCTACCAACTACACTGAATCTCTACTATCATCTACATCAATGCATCTACTTCCCACCACAACCACTAGTATTTTTGTCTGTAAATTGCATGTGTTCTGAAGCGCGCGTCTTCAGAACATATGCAGGATGAAAAACCCGAGTTTCTGGGAGAAAAAACCTGCTACCTCCATATGAGATCGGCTAACTCACCTTCAACTGAAAAAGCCCATATAAGGATTCCTCCCATCACGATGCAAATCAAACTTAGACCTTTTCCAATCAAAGGGCACAACGTGCCGGCGTTCTTCCAATTGCACTACAGAGGTGCTTGACTGCCCTCTCATGTATAATTCTTCAATAAGTGGCAGATAGCTAGCATCATTCCCAATCTGTATAATTATGTCAAATGTGTTTGCAAAATCCAGAAATATCACAGTATACACATCAACTATCCCTGTAACTATAAAATGTTACCATATTACTAAACTATGACTGCCCTTTAACAAATCCTTGCTGGTCTCTAAAAAAAATTTCATCTTCACATGAAAGTGAGATTTTTTTAATATATATATATTGGTAATGGCTTCATATACCCTACTATATATGAAGCCATTATCAATTTTTCTAAAATCTTAAATGGCCAGTTAAGAAACTGGTCCATAATTTAATGGTTCCACTTAAGCAAAAATTTATACTACACACTCTCCTTTCTATACTCTAAGGAGCTAACCATTTGCTTGACATTCAACATTGAGTTCCTTAACACATTCCCTTAAAATCGTGATTTTAAGGGAATGTTGTGGTGTCGAGGCTAGCTGGTGAACGGACGTGCTATCGGAGAGCTCCTGAGAGATTTGTGTTTTTTGTTGATTTATTGGTGTTTTGGATTCAATTTAATGGACTTAAGTGTTTAATTTTGGTATATTATTAGAGCTTTATTAACGTGGTTAGTGTACTAAAGTGTTTTATAACATAATCTATGTTATAAAACATATGTTATAAAATGTTATAAAAGTCGCCGCTAGATGAATTCGTAATGAGTAGTGTTCGTGCAAGCTCCAGATAAGATAAGTATCATTTTCAGTTATCGATACAAATTATTTAATATTGTGTAGTTTTGTTTTGTTTGCCTTGCGTATTTTAGTGCGTCTATTTTTGGTGTGTTATAACGTTTAATTTGACAAAACACGTTACAGATAAATATGGCACCTGTGCGTAGGAAAATGGCAGCCAGTAATGAAGGTTCGCCATCGTTATCAAAGAACGGTAGCATAAAAGAAATGAGTCAGTGTACTAGCTGTGAAATGTACGCTTTGCGGAGTGCGGTCGGAGTGTGGTTAGATGATGATAAAGGATTGAATGTGTGTAGAAAATGTAGGGAGAATGCGGAATTGAAGTGTATTTCGGATCGTGAGTGTGATATTTTTGTCAACCTTCAGAATGAAGGAAATAGGGATATGACAAGAAACGGCAAGGTTGTACATGAAAATTGTGAGAGTGTGAATGTAGAAAGTGTGAATGATAGTATAAATGGTTTCTCAGAGAACAAAAAAAATGAGATAGATGCATTGAGTGAGATCGCGTTGTTGAATAGTGCGATAGAAAGAGCAAAACAGCAGCTAGAGTGCATGAACAAAAGTAGACTGAATGAACCAACCAATAATAAAAGTTATGACAGGAAAAATAGACGTATGAATGTGAACATGAACAAAATGAAGGATAGAGTGCTGTATGGAGACTCGTTAGTACGAGGTGTGTTAGTAGAGGATTTGACAAAATCGTACCAACCTGGTGCGACCATAAATGACGTAACTGCGTCTATTAGAGAGCAAAAGGAAAAGGTGAAAGAAATGATTGTTGTGGCAGGTACGAATGATTTGAAAGGAGATAAAATGGAAATGATAGAAGACCTCAATGAATTGTTTGAGGTAGCAAAAGAAAAGAGTGAGAGAGTTAGAATGATTAGTCTTTTGCCACGGTATGACAGTGAAATGTTTAAAAGGAGGGCTATAATTGCAAATGACTTTATGCGTGGGTTATGTATGACGAGTGGTGTGGAATTTGTGGATGTGTGGAGTGAGTTTGATGGGCGAAAGGATCTATATAAGATGGATGGCTTGCATTTGAATGGTTACGGTGTAAGAAGACTTGAGAAAGTGGCTGAATGTAGTGGATGTGCAAATTCAGGGAAACTAGATTTGTTAGGGGGGGGTAGAGATACAGTCCTTATGGAGGCAGTTGAATGTAAGAATGAATATAATATGCCAGAGCAAATAAGGACAACAAATCAGAGTGGGATAGTTAATATAAGGCATCAAGGTAGGGTTGGGGCTAATGGGGGTCTTAAATTCATGTACACTAATACTAGGAGTATTAGGAACAAGAAGGAAGAGTTTTTGGCCATGGTTGGCACTTCCAGACCACAGGTTATAGGTATTAGTGAAACATGGCTGACTGTAGATGATATAACTAGTGGGATTGAATGTGATGGGTATAGTGTGTTCAGGAATGACAGAGAGAATAAAATGGGAGGAGGAGTATTGTTGATGACAGCTGATGAGCTCCAGCCAAGGAGAATAGAAGTTGAATTGCAGGATAGAGAAAAGAGCACATTTGAGGCCATTTGGTGTGAGATTGTGGCTAGCAGAACTAAATATACAATTGGATGCTGCTATAGACCAGGTGATGGAAAAGATGGTGGTGACAGTATGCACAAGCAAATAGAAGAAATGGGTGGAAGGAGGGTGATTATTATGGGAGATTTCAACTATGGTCGCATCGATTGGAGTGAGGAGAGGACACACGGGAGGAAGGAACTGGATTTTATGCGGTTATTAAGGGATAAAGCTAAGTACTGCAGACGTGTTTTGAAGAGCTGATTCAGATAAGTTTTTACTAGGAATAATTAAGTATATATGCGTAACTGTTTGAGTAAGAGCAGCTGTAAACGTTGTACGCTACCGGTATTATTAGTGTGGGTTTTTTTTTCTTATCTAAACTAAATTACGAAATCATTATTATTAGACCTATAAACGGCAGAGAGAAAAAAAAATGGCGGCGGCATTGTCATTCCATGATTTGAATGTAGATTTCAGTCGTTTCGTTAAGTGTGAGGTCTGTTCTATGTATTCCTTCGATTACATAAATGATTTGTGGATGTTTAGTGCGGATGGAAGAAGGGTGTGTGCGAAGTGTGACCTGAACGAAGAATTAATGAATGCGAATATGAAATTGATGACAGAAAGTGCTAGTACCGATTGTATCGCGATTGCACGTTTGAAAGAAAAGGATAGTGAGCAAGAGAAGCGAAAAAATGTTAAAAAATCAGGAAAAAAGAAAAAGAGCGATTTGACAACCGTAACGGATGTTAAAAGGGACGAAAGTGAGGTGGAAAGAAACGAAATTGAGAGAACGAATGAAAGTAGAACTTGCGTAATGCAGAAATCGCAAGTAAAAAAAAAAAAAATCGAAAGAATAAATGATGGCGAAAGTTCGACGCATGTTGGACCGAAAGTACTGAAACAAAGAAAGATGAATGACAGTAAAAGTGAGAAGAATGATAGCGAAAGTTGGACGCATGTTAGTCCGAAAGTACGGAAACAAAGAAAGATAAATGAGAGTGAAAGTGAGAAGAATGATAGTGAAAGTTGGACGTATGTTGGACCGAAAGTACGGAAACAAAGAAGGATGAATGAGAGAGAATGTGAGAAGAGGGGGTCGAGAGTTAGAAAGTTAGAAAGATTTAATGATAGAGAGAATGTGTCGCGAGGTTTGGAAAGTGAATTAGATTGGATGAGGCAAGAAATGAAATGGATGCGGAACGAAATTAAGAGAATTCAGGTCAAAACTATTACAATAAATCATGATGGCATGAAAGAGTTAACGAAAGATGAGCGAGTGGCGTTGTATGGCGACTCCATTATTAAAGGTGTGCTAGAGGATAAAATGCACAAGGTATATTTTCCAGGTGGTAAAATAAGTAGAGTGATTGAGGCATTGGATATGAGGCGGGAGCGAGCAAAAGAGTTAATTGTATTAATTGGTACAAAATTTGAGAGAGAACAAAGAGCATGTCAAAATGAATGTCAAGAGACTGCTTGGAAAGATAAAAGAGAATAGTGTGACAGGAAGGGTGGTCAGTGTGTTGCCTAGGTATGATTGTGGTGAAATGAGGCGGAGAGCAAGGATTATGAATGGTATTCTGGCTGAAATGTGTGAGGAGATGGGAGTACAGTTTGTTAATGTGTGGAATGAGTTTGAGGGACGAAGTGAGCTGTATGGGAGTGATGGACTGCATTTGAGTGGTTATGGTGTGAGTCGCTTGGAGAGACTGCTGCTGGAAGGTAGAGAAGTGAATAGAGAAAATGAATCAGATCGAGAGGGGAGTGATGTGGAAGAGCAGGAGAGTAAGACGGGAGAGATTGAAGAAGTGGAAATCAATGGAGAGGTGAGTGGTATGAGTATAGAAAATGAGAGAATGCGTGTGCAAGAGGAGCAGGGAAACGGGGAGGCCCAGGGTGGACAGGGATACACAGCGTGAGAAAGGTGGATGCTCCAAGAGGAGGTGAGAGCATGTGTAGGCAGGAAAGTAATGGGATGACCAGGGATCAAGAGGAAACAGATGTTGTTGCAAAGGGTTCTAAAATGAAGAAGCAGAAAGAGAAATGGCCCCAGTCCATCATGGAGAGAGCACATCGAGTGAATGGTATCAGTGGAACTAGCTGTAGATCCAGAAATGAGTTGTTGTGTTTGTATACCAATGCTAGAAGCATAAGAAACAAGGCGGATGAAATGGTTGCACTAATTGCGTCTGTGCACCCAGAGATTGTCGGAATAAGTTAGATGAGGACGACATCCTGACAGGAATAGAGATGGAAAGGTATGATGTGTTTCGTGAGGATAGAAGGGATAAAAAGGGAGGGGGAGTGCTATTGATGATAGAGAAAGAGTTATGTCCATACAAGGTAGAGATGCAAGAGGGAAATAGGGCCAGTGGTTTTGAGGCAGTATGGTGTGAGATAGAGGTGAATAAAATCAAATACTTGGTGGGATGTTGTTATAGACCTGGTAATGTGGATGGTGGTGATAGTGAAATGTATAGTCAAATAAGCCAAGCAAATAAGAAAAGGGTGATCATTATGGGTGATTTTAATTATGGCAATATAGACTGGAATGAAGAGATAGCGACTGGAAGTAAAGAAAATGAGTTTCTTGAGTTTTTGAGGGATAACTACCTCAGACAGTATGTAACAGAGGGCACACAAGGATTAAGGGTCTTGGATTTGGTCATCTCATCGGAGGATGTAATTATAAATGAGGTGTCAAATCATCCACCAATTGGTGAAAGTGACCATGAGGTGATTATCTGGGTGGTTGCCAGCAGTGCAAGGACCCCTGTGAAAAAAGGGTATATGTGGAACTACAAGGGGGGTGATTATGAAGAGCTCAGGAGACAGCTTGCAGATGTAGCATGGAATGAGGAGTTAGCTGGAAAAGAGATCAATGCAGCTTGGGGGATTTTCAAAAACTATTTAGTAGATGCAATGTCTAAATATATACCATGGGTGAGAAGGTTAAATAAGATAGGTGTGAGATGGATGAATAAAGAGATTAAGCATGCAATACAGAAAAAAAAGGCATTGTGGAGACAGCATAAGAGAAGTGGAAGTAACCAATTTCATGAGGTCTACAAAGACCAGGCAAGGAGGGTGACTTGGTTGGTGAGAGTAGCTAAAGAGAGGTATGAACAGCAGTTAGCTAATGAAGCCAAAAAGAATCCTAGGGAGTTCTTTCGATATGTAGCCAGCAAAAGAAAGAATTATTATGGAAGGATGACATTGATTGGAGGAAATGGCATAAAGACAGCTGTTGCAGAATGTGTGGTGGAGATACTTAATGAGCAGTTCATAAAGATCTTTCAATCTTGTGAATGTGACTTCATGGAGAGATTAAGAGCAGTTGATGATGGGGAGGAGAGACTGACTGTAAGTGAGCAAGAGGTGTTTGGGGAGTTGAGTAAACTAGATGTAAATAAGGCTGTGGGACTTGATAATATATCACCACGTATTCTGAAGGAGTGTGCTAGAGAGTTGACACCTGCCTTGACATATTTTTTTAATACGAGTCTTGCACTTGGTCAAGTTCCTAAAGAGTGGAAGGAGGGCAAGATTGTGCCACTTCATAAAGGAGGTGATCGAACTCAAGCATCAAACTATAGGCCTATCTGTGTGTCAGGTGTTGTGGTTAAGTTGTTGGAGAAGCTTATGAGAACTAGGATCCAGAGTTGGTTTGACAACAATGGTATAATTTTTGATGGACAGCATGGATTTGCTAAAGGGAGGTCATGTTTTAGTAATCTACTTACTTATTACAATAAAGTGACTGCTTCCTTGGACAGAGGAGAAGGATACACAGTAATATACTTGGATTTTGCAAAAGCTTTTGATAGAGTACCTCATGATAAGTTGACAGTCAAACTAGAGCAGATGGGGTTGGATATTAGATTAGTGCATTGGATTGGAGACTGGCTATCTGATAGGTATCAACAAGTTGTGTATGGGGGTGCAATATCCAGGAAAAGGAAAGTCACTAGTGGAGTGCCTCAGGGGTCTGTTTTAGGGCCATTACTATTTAACTTATACAGGGTGTTCGGGATAAATTTGACAGTTTCGTAAGGAAAAAGAAAATCTTCTTTGTATCTATTAAATTTAATGAATTGACAAAAAAACATTACAGGCAGAGTTAATTACAATACTATCAACAAGATTTACTCAAAATAACCACCATTAGCATCGATCACAGCTTCAATTCTGCTTCGGAACCTCGAACAAGCTGATGCTACAGTCTCCCTGGGAAGGGCCGCAAAAACTGTTTTAATTTTATCCATTAACTGGGCTTTTGTATTACTGGAAGTGCGATTGGTGTCTTTTTCAACTGCGCCCCATACAAAATAATCCATGGGGTTAAGGTCTGGGGAGTTTGGAGGCCAAACATTTGGACTGGTGAAGTCGTAGAAATTTTCAGACAACCATTTTTGACTTTTCCCAGAGGTGTGGCAAGGGGCCGAATCCTGCTGCCATACATACGGCCTACCATTGGCTACCCTTGTTATCCAGGGCTTGACTACAGTTAGCAACTCCACGAACAAAGCCCGAATTCCAATGCCAGGGTTCTTCAACACCTGTTCCTGCAGATTTGCGAGGAATTCTGCTGTACGAACGCAATCAGATCGTCTGCTAGGGATCTTTCTTCTTGCTACATCCTCGTAGTCACCATTGCAAGTCTCTAGTTCATGCCTGATTGTTTTTACTGTATTCAGGGAGCATTGGGCAGCAGTCGTAATATCCTTATTTTGATGGCGGGCACGAATCATCATGATACAAGTTATTCTCTTCCATGATTCAGGTGGGTTCCAGCTATCCATCCTTTCTGACATCTTGTATATGAATGAAGAAGGGTCCAAACTTTTAAATGAAGAGAAGTGTGTGTTAATACATGTAACTTACGGAAAAATATAATTAATTATAAATATGTCAAATTTATCCCGAACACCCTGTATATTAATGATATTGGTGAAGATTTGGATGGAGATATTCAGTTGTTTGCAGATGATGCAAAGTTGGGACGAACCATAAAGAGTAGTGAAGATGTTGTGGCCTTGCAAGAAGACTTGAATAAATTGAGTGATTGGGCAAGCAAATGGGGATGTGAGTTCAATGTTGCAAAATGTAAGGTTTTAAAATTTGGAAAACAAAGATGGGATGCAGAATTTATGCTTGGTGAGAATATATTGTTGGAAGTAGAGGAAATAAGAGATCTGGGGGTGATAGTGGATAAGGATCTAAAATTTAGGGAACACATCGCCAAATTTGTGAAGACAACACAAAGACTTCTGGGAATGATGCGGAGGACACTGACATGTAGAAGTAGGGAGATACTTGTTCCAATGTATAAGGCTTTGATTAGGCCACACTTGGACTATTGTGCCCAGATTTGGTCACCGGGTTTTCAGAAGGATGAAGAGATGTTGGAAAGGGTCCAAAGGTGAATCACTAAGGTAGTTTCTGACCTCTGGAATGTTGAGTATGAGGAAAGATTGAAAAGATGTAATTTGCAGAGTCTCGTGGAGAGAAGGAAGAGGGGAGATATGATAGAGACCTACAAGTTGGTAAGGGGTTGTTATAGGATCAATGGTGGAGAAGTTCTACAGAGAATAGTGGGAGATCAGGGGAGAACCAGAGGTCATCCCTGGAAACTGTATAAGGAGGGTGTGAGTAAGGGAGTGAGAGGCAGGTTTTTTTCGTGCAGAGTTGTGAGTGATTGGAATGCCCTGCCTGAGAGCGTGGTGTCTGCAAGTAGTTTGAATGTGTTTAAGACACAGTATGATGAGATGTGTGTGTAAGATAAAAGGACCTCCTAGATGAGTCTTTGACTCCATGAGGTCTTGTTTTAATAATAATAATAATAATAATAATAACTATCTGCGATAGCATGTAATGTAAAATACTAGGGGTCAGAGAGTGCTTGACCTAGTAATTAGATCTGAGGATTTGGCTGTAACAAATATGACCACATTGCCACCAATCGGTGAGAGTGATCATAGGGTCTTAACTTGGGAGGTGTCTAAAGGTGTGGAATTTTCAATTAAGACTGGGTACATGTGGAATTATCGGGCTGGAAAGTATGACAAGCTTAGGAGTTTGATTGGTTCAGTGCCATGGCATGTACAACTGCAAGGACTAGAAGTTGATAGTGCATGGGAGGTAGTTAAGAAGTGCTTGCATGAAGCAATGGCTGACTGTATACCTAGAGTCCAAATAATAAATCAAGTAGGGGTTAAATGGATGAATAACACCATTAAGCTTGAGTTGCAAAAAAAGAAACAACTATGGAGGGAATTTAAGGAGAAGGGTGACCGGCAGGCACATAAACGGTATAAAGCGCAGGCCAGAAGGGTGACGAGTGTGGTAAGAAAAGCAAAAAGGATTACGAAAGAACATTGGCCATGCAGGCTAAAGAGAATCCTAAACAGTTTTTTAGATATGTAGCAAGTAAAAGGAAAAATGTACATGGCAGATTGATTTTAAAGAATGGCGATGGTAGGGAGGTAACTGAATCAGTTGAGATAGTTGAGTTACTGAGTGAGCACTTTGCAAAAGTATATCATCCAGGTGGTGACATTGCAGAAACGAATAAACCAGTAGATTATACGGGAATTGTGGTTAATGAAGTGGAGGTGAGTAGTCTATTGCATAACCTCAATGTCAATACATCTGTGGGATTGGATGGTATACCAGCTCGTGTTGTACGAGAAGCAGCTAAAGAATTGTCAGTACCCTTGACCATTTTGTTTAATTTGAGTCTCGGGTCTGGGTTAGTCCCGAGTGGGTGGAAAGAGGGGAAAATAGTTCCACTGCATAAAGGTGGTTCCAAGACTGCTGTTGTAAATTACCGACCGATTAGCATATCAGGAATCATTGTCAAGGTCTTAGAGAAAATTGTCAAGAGGAAAATACAAGATTGGATAGAAGAAAATGGGATACTGTATCGGGGACAGCATGGTTTTGTGAAGGGTAGGTCATGCCTCAGTAACTTGCTCACGTATTATAACACAGTGACGGCTGAACTGGATAAGGGTAATGGGTTTACGGTGATTCTGCTGGACCTTGCCAAGGCCTTTGACAGGATTCCACATGGAATTCTAATCAGTAAATTGCAGCATATGGGAATGGACATGGGGTTGGTGAGATGGATAGGAGGGTGGTTGACGGAGAGATATCAGAGAGTGGTTTACTCGGGAGTGGAGTCCACAAGACGGCCTATGACTAGTGGTGTGCCACAAGGATCTGTTCTTGGACCACTGCTGTTTAATTTGTTCATAAATGATATAGGAAATGATCTGAGAGGAACAGTTCATTTGTTTGCGGATGATGCAAAGTTGGGTAGGGCAATAGTGAATGCAGATGACGTCAAAATTTTGCAGGATGATTTGGATAGATTGGAGGTCTGGGCTAAGGAGAATGGATGTCAGTTTAATGTGGCAAAATGTAAGGTTATGCACTTTGGGGTGAAAAGATTGGCGGCAGATTACTGCATTGGTGGAACCCTGCTCCAGGAAATTGATGAGGCACGAGATTTAGGAGTGTTGGTAGATAAGGAATTGAAATTTAGGGGACACATTGCAAAAGTGACCAAAACAGCTCATCAAATCTCTTGGTTGCTGAGGAATACGTTGACAAGCAGAGACAAGCAGGTTATTGTTCCTCTCTATCGAGCCTTGATAAGACCCCATCTAGACTACTGTGCTCAGATTTGGTCACCTAGGTTTCTTCTTGATGGGGAGGAGGTGGAGAGGATCCAGAGGCGAGTGACCAAGATGATAGCAGGTCAGTGGAATGAACCGTATGAGAACAGGTTGAGGATTTGTGGGTTGCAAAAATTGGTTGATAGGCGGAGGAGGGGAGATATGATTGAGACATTCAAATTACTGAAGGGTTTCTATAAAATTAATTCAGAAGATATTTTTGAGAACAGGGCTGGTTGTGGGAGGACTAGGGGACATCCATGGAAACTGGGCAAAAGTGTGGTTAGTAAAGGTGTTAGAGCTGGGTTCTTTACTTTTAGAGTAGTGAATGAGTGGAATGCGCTCCCTGAGTCTGTAGTGGATGCTGTGACAGTGAATGAGTTTAAGGCGAGGTATGATAGATACTGTATGAATGTCAAATAGTTGTGATGAATATGATTTGGGGCCTCCCTCGATGAGTCTAATGACTCCCTGGAGTTGCCCGTAATAATAGTAATAATAATAATAATAGTAATAGTAATTGGTAATGGCTTCATATACCCTACTATATATGAAGCCATTATCAATTTTTCTAAAATCTTAAATGGCCAGTTAAGAAACTGGTCCATAATTTAATGGTTCCACTTAAGCAAAAATTTATACTACACACTCTCCTTTCTATACTCTAAGGAGCTAACCATTTGCTTGACATTCAACATTGAGTTCCTTAACACATTCCCTTAAAATCATGATGAAATCCCATGCAATGCAATTGGCTTTTTCACATGCAGAGAAACGTACTTGTCTGAAAAAAACAAATTAAATCTATGTTAATGTACATGTGACCACTTCATTTTTTGCCTTTCCACTAAATTCAAAATTCAGATTCACTCCCCTCTTGAGGATCATGATATGTCTATTACTACTTTATAACAGTATTTACTACATAACTTCATTTTTTCTCTTCCATCCCTGACTTCCTAAATTCATCCTGTAGTCTGAGAGTCTTGCATTACTATAGCTTTACCATATACTGTCAAATGAACTGTGTTTTGCTTGACCATGTAAATTTTAAAGTTTTCTGAACATCGCATGTGTTTTCCTGCTACAGTTTGCAAAGAAATAAATTATAACAATAATTAGAGAATAGCAGTTAAAGAAAAAATAGTTAAACAATAATTATCTTGTGATACATCTAGTTTTTTTGAGTGGCTTACATCAAATGACTTAATTTTTAATGGGTTTCATACTAATCCTTTGAGCAATTGTGTACACTTTTGCCACATGCTCTCTACAAAACTCCCTGTTCACCATCACCTCCAAATCCCTGGCCTCATAAATTCTTGCATTCCAGTAACATCAATGTAATACACTGCTTGTAATCTTTTCATCCAAAAGAGCATACTACACTTTTTGGGTGATGTACAGATTCTGCAGAATGATATAAACTGATGTGAAAAAGATAATTGCGAGTTTCATGTGGCAAAGCATATGGCTCTGCACTTTGGAATATTCTCCCTCAAATCATTCAATTATCATTAATATACAAATTACACAGCAGTGGTCCAAGTAAAGAGTCCACTATTGTTCACATACTTTTGCCTTAATTCAAACTCGTTATGTCCATCAGCCAACTTTTATACATGTCACTCCTTTGTGCATTTGCTCCAATTTAGGTAATAGTTCTATACAGAATTCTGTCAAATGGCTTTGCAAAGTCTAGCAATATCATGATGCAACCATCTTCCTTATTTAATTCAACTGCAGATGCTTTTTTATATATCCCCCCAACACACACACACACACAAGGTCACAAAACCTGTAACACAAGAATGCTGTGTATGTGGAAGTGGTAAGGGAAAAATAAAGAATCTGTTGATGGGTTTCTTGAATAGTTGGGATTATCCTATGTGGGAGGAAAAATAGGGAATGCTGTTCCAAAGAAAAAGTTAGAGATGAAATGAAAGAGGATGATGAGAAGTTGTTTAAATAAATTTGTGACATCCAAATAGATACTGACTAGTAATTGTGACTACTTGTGTTTTTATAGAACATATATGAGAAAGTAGCTTGAAGGAATTTTTGACACAGTGGTTCATCTATTAATGGATTGTTGATGGCACTGCACTGATGTAACATGGCATTGATGTGCTGTAAGTTTTCAATCTCTCATTTAGGGTTGATGTAAACAAAAAAAATAATAAATTCAATTCATATAGTATCAGAGTTATATAGGAGAGAAGTAGTGTCTAGAATGGAATAGGATACCAAGTGCTTTGGGCAGCTGAGAAGGTTACGGATGGCATACAATGTATTTGCCTGGAAAGGCTAGATGTGTAAGTCAGCCAAAGAAGTGAAATCTAATCCTAAGTGGAGATCTGCATATTAAGTTTTCCCATTACTTTTGTAGGAGAGATCAAACAGGACTGTGTTTTGATAGCATTGGAGTCCACTACATTACCTTTATTCGGATGGAAAATAGTAAGGAGAATACTGTTTAAGACATTGGATCAAAGAAGAGGAATGGAGTGTGCTATCATCAGCAAAGCCATGGAATGGATTTATGGTCAGTAAGAGAAGGTCTTCAAGCATATAGCCTAGTGGACCAATCCATATTGATGATTGCAAAATAACTGGTGACCTTCCAGGTGAATAGGTTTGGCCCTTGATGCCTTTCTCCACTGTTTTGAGAGGAATGAGATGAGGGCAATGGGACAGTAGTTTAAAAAGGGAAATAAATGCCACAATTAGAGATGGTCTAGATAAAAGCTTGCTTCCATGCAATTGGGTAGATACTAGACAAGTATGATAAATACTTGTCTTATAACTAGACAAGTATGACATGTTGATTAGGTGACAAAGGATAGATTTTAATACAGGAAGGCAAATTTTGAGCATCATGGGCAAGGAACCATCTCGACCAAGAGACTTATTAGCATCCAAACTAATGAAGATTTTTCTGTCTTTTTAGAGAAAATTTTCTGTCTTTTTGGAGGTGATTTTCCTTCATCAGTTATGCAACAGTTAAAGAAAAAGACCTATGCCACCAAGCCTTATGTCTGAGGATATTACCATGGTGCCATCTGTGTATGTGTGAGAGAGACACAGAAAAAGTATGAAATACAGAAGCTGTGTCCAACAGTTAGTGAAGAATCAGAAGACTAAATTGCGATTTGAGCATGAAGTGAGATTTTTTGGGATTGATCTTTTTGAAGTCTAGCATAGATTTGTTGATGGGTTTTTAACAGATATTGCAGGCTGTCATGCAAGTTGAGTACAAAACTAAAGTTTATTGAATAAATATGCTAAATTTTTATCACACTTGTTTGATCAGGACTTAAACATTGAAAGTTTTGTGTGTGAGGGAGAATGAAGGCCCTCATTCCAAAAAGGATTATTTTATTTATTTGGCTAGAGAAGGTGTTTGAATTATTATTATTATTATTCTTATTCTTATTATTATTATTCTTATTATTATGTGATCCCTCCAGGGAGTCCAAAGACTCATTGAGGGAGGGCACCTACCCTACAGCTCCGTCTCCACCACTCAATCCATCAACTACAACGAACCGCAACTACCATCATCATCATCTACACCAGCACCATCTACTGCCCACCACCACTAGTATTTTCACAGACAATCACAAACATCCATGCCCACAATGGGATTCGAACCTGCAACCTTTTGGCTGGAGAGTGGATATGCTAACCAGGCCGGGAATTAGAAGAGTAGAAAGAATAATCAGACCAGAAATCACAGAAGTCATCCCACTTAGTACCATTGAAGGGGAAGAAGACTGGGGATGGCTAAATGAAGATCAATAAAGAATGAAATTTGATAAAGGTTATGACTACAGTAACCAAGAGGAGATGTCATTTTAAAGGTCCATTGTGTATTGGGTATAATGATATCTGATATTCTGGTTGGTACATGGACAATTTGCATAACATCATTACTAAAAATAAATATATCAATCACTTCAGGCTTGCTCTTTTAAGTTAGAGAAGAGGAGCCAGTTTTAATTATGAACATTATAATTTCCTAAAAAAGGTGATTTCACAGTTTGGAGAATTATAATATAGAAAATCAATTTCAGAGATAAACAATCAGAGGTCAGAGTGGTTATCAGAACTGGGAGAATGATAAAGGCAGTGCATGACAGCAACAAAATGTCGCAAGGAAATTTTGGTCCAGAACAAATCATAAAAAGGGGATTCTAAGTTCAATAATTTCTAGTATGGAATGTGAGACCTGACAAATGCACATGTACACCCCTTCTTATAGATGGAATTCACATAATGTAGGCTGGATATTTGAGATGGGAAGTAGTTGTTGAGTTACCAGTTGAGATCCTGTATGAAATAATAGATCAGGTTTTGATGCAAGTGATGGTGCACCAAATTTAATTTTGAATTGAGGCCACAAAGTGCAGTGTGCGTGAAAGTGATTTTACATTTTCATATCCAAAGACCAAAAAGACACTTCGTTATTTGTGATTTATTTATAGGAGATTTTTATAAGCCACAGTTTGCTGTTAGTTTTGTTAATGTCTAAGTTGAAAGTTTATTTTTCACTTGGTTAGACTATAATAAATTTAGTTTAATCCTTTATCCAAGTGTGAGCAAAAAAAGTTTGTGCCTGAAAGCATCTTCAGGACTGGGGTAAGGTGGTGAAACTCGTTGCAAAGGTGGAGCAAGCTAACATCATTCCTATCTCAGTATCTTCCATAATGCAAAACACATCTCCTTGCAGATATGTATAATGTTATGCATTAAAGGAAGGGCCACTACCTTCTAAGTGTTTGCTCACACTTGGATAAAGGATTAAACTAAATTTATTATTTGTTAATGTCTATTATAACAGTAAGCAAAACTAGAGAGTTGAAGCATTCAATGTGAGGGAGAAAGAAATGAACATGTCTCTCCATGAGGGGTTTCAATGATGTCACCTGAATATTGCTATATTTGTAATCTCTACGAGCATGATCCAGCAGTAAGTGGTAATAGGATTATTTTCTATTTGGTCAAAAATCCTCTTGCACATTACCATCAGGTTCATCCCCAGGAACTATCTAGCTACTAGCTGTGTAACTATTTTGTTGCTGTCCTCTCAAAAGCAGAGGATACTGATTCTTACTTAAATAGTTTTGTTCAGTATTTCCATGAAGAGTGTTCTGTGATGCATTGTGTGAAGGGTAAAGTGAAGACCAAATGTGTAGGAAGGGTGTGAGAGCTGAATTTATTTGCTTGCAGAGGAGTAAAAACAAGCTGCTAGAGTCAGTTGTAAGTGCTTTGTTGATGAATGAGTAGTACAAAGTGAAGTATGACAGATACTGTGCAAATGTTATTTGTATTTGGTGGCACATCCATGGTGTCTTGGACTCCATGGATGTGCCTGTTTGTTATAACATTGTCTGCTATAGTGAGAGATGACTTAATGGCTGCATTAATGTGCTCTACAAAGTAGCAAACGAAATCTTAGCAATAATGACAGTAGAGTATAATGATCAGATTGTAGGACAATTATATGTATTTGAGTCTTTGGATGTCTCCATTACTACTGCCTTCTCTGGATCTTCACTTTTTAAATAAGTGACAACTTTCAGATACATAACTTTATCACTATTATTATACGGCATCTCATCAGAGACCAGAGACATATTGTGGGAGATCCAAACTAACTATTATGCACACAAAACCTATCATACCTCTCCTTAAACTCATTCACTATCAGGGAACACACAACTAATTCTGGCAATCCATTCTACTCATTCACCACTCTCCATGCAAAAAATCTGGTCCGTACTACCTCTACTAACCACAAATGTTTGAACTATCTTGCATATTTCTCAATAACTTCTCTCTTATTCCATATAAATTTATTCAATGGACTGCCCACTACTTGTTACATTATCTGTAATTATATATTTTTATATTAGTTTCACATCACCTCATTAAAAATTGTACCTGGGTAGCTGAAATATTTTAGGTGTTCTATGGGTTATCCACTGAACATGCAGCTAATGTTTTCCATGTTCTTGCCTATTTTCATAGCTTAACTGCTGATTTTCTTAGCAATGTGAATAACAATAGAGATAGCATGTACCCTTGTCTTCCACCTGATTTTAGTTCAAACCATCTTCTTGTATATTTTCTTCAGTTCTATTACTAGCCTAAATATAAGCTACATCATGCCCTGTATAATGCATACAAGACATCAATCACTGAATGTTGGTCTGAAAATGGTGAGGACATGTTTAACCTGGCAATACCCCAGCTATAATGTTGCACCATCATAATACAAAAAATACAATTTAGTTATCTCAAACTATTCCAAATTACTAGCACATTCTCATTTGTTTGGTATGCAGGTTGGAATTTAATAACAGGATACACCACAGGAAGGCAATGAATGGGCATTAGGTCAGATGCTTCAGTTCTCCACATTCCTCACACTTATCTAGCTTTGATCCATTTAAGTGATTTTTTTCTTTTTCTTTCCAATAAAGCAAACAATTTTGTTGTTGTTGTAATGAAATTTACGAGTCCCAATACATACAGTCATTGCATGAGAGTGGTATTCTTACAGCAGCATATCTCAAGAAAATCAGTTCAGTTTCTGGTTAGGAAGATTCCAACTGATTATATAGCTTCACTTTAAAACTTCAATAACCCAGGCAACAATTGCATAGGTGATAAGGGAATTTTTCATTTGATGCTGAGTTACACTTTCAGGCAGAGTTTCAAGTTTTTTTTTTTTAACCATTGATACAAAACTATAACTTTTGTAACACCAGCATAAGATAATTACATTATCTGATTCTTACACCAAAGAAATGTTAGCCTTTCCATGGCATTTAAACAGTATCACTCACTAAAATGGGATAAAAAAGAAGTACACAAACAACGAAAAAGTAATTCATGTGGCTTTTTCAAAATGTGTAATTAAAATTAATAATTATGCATTTATTTGGAAATTATGTTTCACTAATTTTTCTCTATACTCTCATATATCTTTGACCGACTGTTTTATTTCTAAACACCAACTCTCAGATCATCACAAGTCAAAACTGGTTTGAACACTGTCTTTTATATATATATATCTAACCAAAACATATTTCAATTGTTCCACAGATTCTCTACTGAGAAAGCAATTTATGAGTATTTTCATAAAGTAAGGAGCTAAGTTGAATATTTCAAATTTTGATTTAAGCTTTAGTGCTGCTTTCTTTTATGTGATCATATAGATCAGTGATAAGCAACCTTTGTTCTTCAGTGGGCCACAATTGAAAACCTAATATTCCATATGGGCTGCAATGAACACAATATTAAATACTTTAATATATTAATCAAAAAAATTTTAATTTATAGGGTGGAATTTGTTATTTTCAACATAGATTTATAGTGAAAAGTTTTTTTTTTTTTAATTTGATTTACTTTTTATTAGTAATACTTTCAATATATATATACACACAGGTACATAATTTTTTTATCAAAAGAAATTAAATAGCTGCTGAAATTTAATTAATGGCATATTTGGCTCTGTTTCTCATCAACAAGCTTTTCAATATTGGGAGGTATGTTTGAAATTGTGACTCATACAATTTTTTAGTCATTCGTCATCAAGGTGATTTCGACGATCATTTTTTACAATTTTCATTTTCGAAAAAAGTTGTTCACACAGATAAGTACTACCCAATAAACTCGTTATTAGTCTGGAATGGGTAGCCAGCAATGGAACTTTAACAGTTGGAAAGTAACTCATATAAAAGTCAATAAGACTAACATTTTGAAACTTATTTCTTAGTTTAGTGTTGCTTTGGAAATCAATAATTTCCATTTGAAATTCTTTGGGAATCCTTTCGATGTCTATATTAAATGGTGATGAGAAAATATCAAAATTAGTTTCGTTTTCACGTAAGTTTCAGAACCGCAAACTGAATTCTTCTTGTAGTCTCTGTATTTGCTCTGCATATTTTTTCGTTTCAGGTGGATTTTCTTTTCTCAAAATTGGAAAATGAGCCATATTATTAAATTCCAGTTGTCGATTCCAAATTTTTAGTTTATTTTCAAAAGCTTTTATTTCATCAAACATTTCATTAATAAGTTTGTTCTGTCCTCGAAGATTTACATTTAATTCGTTCAAATGTTGAGTAATGTCAACGCAAAATGCAAAGTCGCACATCCAGTCCTTGTCATTAAATTCTGGAAATGGGTTGTCTTTCATCTCCAAAAATAACCGAATTTCCCTCTTCAAATCGTACATGTGCTTAAGCATTGTGCTGCAGCTTAATCACTGTTAAAAGGGATATCGCCAAATTCGCTTTCCACATCTCTTAAAAAATTCCTTAAATTTGCAATGATTCAATCCTCAAGATCTAATGAAATTTACAATTTTAATGATTGGTGGAACAACATTGGACAGTTTCAAAACTTTTGCACTCAAATTTTCTTGGTGCAAAATGCAGTGAGAAATAATTATTTTGCATCCTGTTAATCTTTTTATTCTCTGGATAATAATCCCAACAGACCAACATTCATACTAGACATGGGCTTGAACTCCATCTGTTGTTATACTGACGATCTTTTCTATTGGTATATTTAATTGATTAGGAATGGTTTTCAGTTCCCTGTATACATGTTTTCCAGTAGTAGTTCCTTTCAATGGAACTAAAGATGCAAATTCTTCAGTGATGTTAAAACTAGAATCTGTTCCTCTCAAAAAGACAGTAAGTTGTGCCATATCACTAATATCACAACTTTCATCCAATGCCAAAGAAATCCATTCTAATTTAGAAATATTTCCCTGCAAAATTTCCTCAATACTTTGCAAAAGATCATCAATCCTACTTGTGATTGTAAATTGCGACAAGCTGATTTTCGAAATTATATCTTTTTTTTTTTTTTTTTTTTTATCAGGGAAAGGACTGCTAGTAAGCATTCTTTTACTATTTCTCCATCAGAGAATGAGTTCATTCTTTTTGCCAAAATTTGACTAATAATGTAGCTTGCATGTACTGCAATATCTGTAGTTAATGAAGCCGCTCTAAATACATTTTGACATTGTTTAAAATTTTTTTTGCAGTTGATTCACTTTGTCTTTGTGCAACTGTCCTTGCAAATTGTCAAATTTTGAAGAATGTTTAGTTTTATAATGGCTCTTTATGTTATATTCCTTGAAAACAGATATCTTTTCACAACATATCAAGCAAACAGCATTGTCTTTTATGCAAGCAAAAAAAGTCACATTCCATCTTTCATTATACTGATGATTTTCGTCCTCAACTTTGAATTCATTGATTAAACACAGGGTTCTGTTTGTAAAAAAAAAAAAGAAAAAAATTGATGTAAAGACGCAATTTTTTAAAAGAAAAAATTATGTTACCATTATAAATTTATAATTTGCTTATGTTTTGAAAGCACTTGTATCGATAAGAGTATTCAAGAATAATGCAACTACTTTTGTATATTGTTAAAGTATGACTACTCGTGCGTGACCGAAAATGCAAAGGCAAATGGCACAATCATGGGAACTATTATCACAAGCAAATATTTTTCACATGACCTCTTAATGCATGCTTCATATTGATAACACATTGTGCCTTTTGCTAAAATTTTTACACTTCATCTAAATGAAGTGCAATGTTTTGGCGGGCCTCAGGTTAGTAGTCGGAAGGCCGCATGCGCCCCTCGGGTTGCTCATCACTGATATAGATGATGAATAACAGTAATGTTAGTGTGTGCCTTTTTTTATATATATCTACTTTTACATCAAACTATCTTCCTATACTTCCTTTAATTCTAACAGCTGATTTGAAACTTGAATACAAGAAATATATTACCTGTACTTGCACCATATAACTGCAGTTTTGAAGAGCTTGTCACCTTATATGTCTTTTTCAAATCAACAAAATTTAAATGCATATCTCTTATATTCCCAAGATTTCTCAATTATGCTTTAAGTAAAAATCTGAACCACAATCCCTATTTGACCTGAATTTAAATAAGTAGGAGTTAATTATAGAAGAGAAACTTAAAGTTTGTCTTCCATAATTTTTCTTAGCCTCTTATTCATTATGCTTGCATAAATCTTACCTGGAACAGTCAGTAGGAAAATTCCTCTGTAATTCTTAATAATTTTTCTTGCCCTTTTTACAGATAGGTATTAACTCTGCTTGAATGATCTGTAATTCAGCCTTCTCACTAGGCCTTTAGAATTATTATTATTCAGGCATTTATGCAGTAGAGTTACTGTATACCTCCAAATCTGACCAATCCTGGTCCAATATGAAAAGCCCTCTGGTATATCCCAGAGGACTTCCCATATTTATGGAAATGCCACTAGGTGGATTTGGTTACAATGGTTTTTTCTACCTCGAGTATTGTGAGGTGGATTAGAGATGGCATCAATGGCAATATCATATTAAAAACGAGGATATTAGGAATGAACTTGATATTGTCAGCATCCAGGAATGCATTAGCAGAGCTAATCTCAGGTGGTATGGTCACTTGAACAGAATGGGCGAGGAAAGATTAGCAAAACAAGTGTTCCCTGCCAGGTTGGCAGGAAAACGATCCAGAGGAAGACCAAGATATAGGTGGATTGATATTGTACAATGTGTCTTAGATGACAGAAATATAAGATTTGATAATGTTAGAGTCTTGACAAGTAACACACTGATTTGGAGGAAAATTGTAGATAGGAAGTTAGTAATGATGTAAATTTTTCATGTAGTACTATCGTATCCTGTACACCCCCACCTCTTGAGGGTACATGGCAGGAATTTAATGATGATGAAGTATTGTGAGGTACTCCTGATCACATTCTTGAATATATTCTATCACTGTTCTGTCACAACTTGTTTCAGTTAACAATATTTCAAAGTAATTATTTCAGATATCAAGAATATCTTTGTCTTCAATTTATACTTTGAAAGATTGTTAAATCTTTCTTCTTGCTTTTGAGTCCACCATCATGTTCTGATTTTTCTATCTTTGTAGGCAACTTCTCCAATTGAATCTCTGGATGAATCAATCAGTTTTATTTTGACTGATTTTCTTTCACACTTTCATTTTTCTTGAAAAATATTTGTATATTTGGAGGCTATAATTCACTTCTGAAAACTACTAAACTTTGATCTATTTTAAAACTTTATTTATTTTGCATGTAAATCCCACATTCATCAATATTAGTACCATGCACTGGGATGTGCAATATACAGCCTCTCTTTGTAAAATCAATTCCACCTTCCTATGGTGTGGCCTGTTTCACAAAAGAAACTCTGGCATTTGTAGCAAGCATTCCTGCTCTGCAAAAGTATATCTTCTTAGCTGGTGGAATTGCCAACTAGACAACTATGTGGTAGATGACTTTCATCGGAAGTGAAATAACACCACCTTGATTATTGGGGGCCTGAAGTAGCAAATGCTATGTTTAGGCTACAGAATAGGGGTTCTGACCTTCATCCCCCCCCCCTTCTTTTTTGTACAGTGTGTGTGATGACTAACATACTTAGAGATCTAAACCGTCCTCCATTTTGAGGGGTTAAAACAGTAATAATGCAGGCCACCTGCGGAAGAGTATAACAGGTCTGAACCAGTTAGTAATTTGTCAGGAGGCTTCCCAGTTAACTCTCGCATAATCCCACGGCCAGCTTGTGGGATTATGCGAGAGAGTTAGAAAGCTAAACACTGTATAAAACTAGGTAAACAAAAGTCATGAGGGGACTTTGGCAAGAACATAGAAAATAAATTTCATGAAAATGGAAAAATATTCTGGAGGTTGTTGAAGAAGCTTAGAAATGGAGGAAAGAATGCTATAAAAGGAGTTATAGATGATAAAGGTGACATGAAAATGGGAGAAAAAGATATCCTTGAAGTATGGAATAATTACTTTGAAAAACTGCTAAATAAAACAAGCAGTGATGATAGCACAGTGGTAAAAAACAGTGACCAGGCATACAGTCAGGAATACATATCCATACTTGAAGTAGAAAAAGCCATCAAAGGCTTGAAATGTGAAAACGCAGCAAGAGTAGATGATATTTGACCAGAAATGCTGAAATATGGTGTTATAAAAATCTTACAGTGGCTGCACTGCATAATTCAAAAGGCCTGGACAGAGGGACGAATTCCTGATGATTGGAGTAGAGCTCTCATAGTACCCATATATAAAATGAGAAATAAAACTGAATGTGAGAATTACAGAGGTATTTCCCCACTGAGTGTTCCTGGTAAGATTTATGCAAGAATACTTGAGAAATGGTTGAGAAGAATTTGGAAGAACAAGCTGGATTCAGGCCAAATAGAGGCTGTCAGGATAAGATCTTCACTTTATGACAAATAGTTGAAAAATCATGGGAATATAACAAAGATTTGTATTTAAGTTTTGTCAATCTGGAAAAGGCATATGGCAAGATGCTAAGAAAGAAGCTATTCAATACGCTACAGTTATATGGTGTCAATGGGACATTATATCAAGTGGTAGATATCGTGAATGAGGCCTGCCTCTGCTAGACAGACCCTTGTTCAGGATCTCACAAGAACGGAGCTTAAATAAAGAAAATACCTGTACTGCTGGTGAAAATTGTACTAGAAAGAAATAAGGAAAGGGAGTGAAGTGTATCATATAATTGTCTATTAAGTGCATATCTTGAAAGTTTGTTTTTCACTTGGTCAGACTATAATAAATTAATTTTAATCCTTTGTCCAAGTGTGTGCAAACAAAGTTTGAGATCCTATAGGAAGAGATGACCCTGCTAATGCTTCTGCCTTGGTATCTCCACTTGGGCCTGGCTCCCACTGAAGAGACCTCAATAAAGGTCGAAACTAGTTTGGATAGTGGCCCTTTCCTTAATGCATAAAATTATGCATATCTGCAAGGAGATATGTTTTGCATTATGGGAGATACTGAGATAGGAGTGTTGGTAGCTTGCTCCACCTTTGCAAGGAGTCGCCCGGTGTTGTACCACTTTACCCCAATCCTGAAGATACTTTCAGGCGCAAACTTTGTTTGCACACACTTGGATAAAGGATTAAACTAAATTTATTAAGTGTATATCTATTCACCCAATGGAGAGGAAACATTGTAAAATATTAATATGTGTGGATTAAAAGGGGTAAATTGGAAGTGGAAAATAATATGTGTAAGCTGCAAGTGGAGAATAATATGTGTTGCAACAAACAAAAAAAAAAGGGAAATGTTGACAATCAACCCAAGGACAGATTCTATGAAACTGTGCATGCCACAGTGATGACTAAGAGCCATAAGATCATGACCTTGATAAACCCATTGTTGAACCTTACAAGCAAGATTTCGCAAATTCTCTGGGAGGTGCTCTCTCATGGGTTCGAGATGAAAGTCTTCGATGCAACCGTGACTGTAAGCTGCAGGAGAAAAAGGGAGTTGATGGTTGGAAAATCGAGAGAGTGAGAAAGAAGGTGAAAGAAATATAATGTCAGAAGGAGGTCCGACAAAAAACCTCCAAGTGCAGACCGAAAAAAATAAAGGCTCGGATCCAAAATGAAACCCGAACCATGATGTCCCTCCTGGAAGGTACAGATGTTTTCCAATGCGAAAATCCGGTGCACATCAATCCATGAGATGGGAAAGCAATCTGCAGAGTGAACAAAGGTCCAACCAGGATATGCATGTGACTCGCACGTGGTGATTGAGTGAGACTACACCCTGCAAGAAATAGTAAGGTAATTTTGACCTATCTAAAGTTCAAGAGGGAGCATTGAATGAAAAATTCGGTTTAAGCACATTTACAGAAAGGAAGACTGAGACTATTTTGTTAGTTAGTGTAACTTTTAGGGACATTGGACTGATAGTCTGAAGAGCCATGTTATGTGATCCTTGCAAAAGAATTTGTATGTGTATGTTACCTTAGCTGTCTCCCTAAAGATACATGTCTAGACAATTCTTAGTATATACTTATGTGCATGCCCTCTCTTAGAAGATAATAGATATGTCATATTCTGAAATTGTCATGTAATGCTACTTAAAGTGTTTAATCTAATTTAAGGGAAATTAATGAATTGATTGATTTATGTTTCATGTATACTGATAGTGTAAAATAAAACTTTATGTTTGGAGTTGAATCCTGGTCATCAAATTGTGTTTGAGAACGATATTGCCACTTACCAAAATACGGACCGTGATAAAAAGGGGAAAGAGTGATTAAGTAACTAAGGCTAGAAAAGGGCATGACTGCAATCTCCCAAAAATCCGGACACCATCCTGCCTGATTTGAGTCAGGCAGGATAGTTATCTAGATCAGGGAAAGGGCCCACAGTTTATTAAGATAGACAACTCTAACTGGTGCAGAACAAATAAATTTGTTACAGTCCGTGACCCAGGGAGAATTTTTAGGATCCCTGGCCACAAGGAAGCAATTGATAAGTCATATTCAAAATTAAGAACCAATGCTCACGAAGCACCAGTCTAACACAAGCAATACTTAGTCTTTATTTGAGTTGTAAGTCAGCAGTTAGAATTGAAGGAAGTATAGGAAGATGGTTTAATGCTAAATCTGGTGTGAGACAAGGATGTACATTATCCCCTCTGTTATTCATTATCTATATGGATCACATTATGAAGGAAAGTGGTATTAAACATGATATCAAAATTGGAGATGTTGATGTCAGCTCTTTGCTTTATGACGATGTTATACTTCTAAATGAATCCGCTATAAGTCTGCAAGATTCCCTGACTAAATTGAATTACTGTTGTAATAGATATGGTATGAAGGCCAGCAATAAAAAGACAAAGACAATGAAAATAGACAGAATCCTTGAAAATGTCAACTGCATTGTGAACGGAAAATCTGTGGAACAAGTAAAACATTTCAGTTACTTAGGCACGATTTTTAATGAAGATTGTAAATTAAATATGGAAATAGACAACAGAATAAACAAAACTGGTATGGTAGGAAGTCAATTGAATAAATTCATATGGAATAAGAGAGAAATTAGTCAGAACACTAAATTAGCTGTATACAAGACAGTGTTCAAACCAGTTTTAACTTATGGATCTGAGAGCTGGGTCAGAAGTAAAACACTTGACCAAAGATAGAGACCACAGATATGAGAGTCCTGAGAAAGATTAGAGGCGTGAATAGATGGCATCAATTGCCATTGATGCCATCTATTCATGAGGATATTTCATTTATCTATTCACGAGGATATTAGGAAAGAACCTGACATTGTCAGCATCCAGGAATGCATTACCAGAGCTAATCTCAGGTGGTATGGTCACATAAACAGAATGGGCGAGGAAAGATTAGCAAAACAAGTATTCTCTGCCAGGTTGGCAGGAAAACGACCCAGAGAAAGACCAAGATATAGGTGGATTGATACAGTACACAGTGCCTTAGATGATAAAAATATAATATCTGATAATGTTGGAGTCTTTTTAATTTAATTTGCCATATCCACTAAAATTTGTTGCCTAAGTAGCTGAAATATTTTATATTCACTCCATGACTCAAATTATTCAGCATTTTATCTTTGCCTATGAATTATGATAATAAATATAATGCGTGATGTAACATGTAATGCAGTGCAGCGACTGTAGAACTGTTATACTTCTATACCTGAGTATTTCTGGTCGAATATCATCTACTCCAGCTGTTCTATAGATTCTTCATCCAAGATACAGTTGATATTTTCAATGTTTCTGCCTATTTTCATCATCTTTTTCTTCTTATCGCTGATTTTCATACCAAATTTATCACAACAGTTATTCACTTTAGTCAGGGAACCTTGCAGACATCATTTGCATAAAGTAAAGATGCAAATGATGTCTTTATAATGTGATCCAAATAGATAATGAATAACAGAGGGAATAATGTACATCTTGTTTCACACCTGATGTAACATCAAACCATCTTCCTATACCTCCTTCAATTCTAACCACTGATTTACAACTTAAATAAAGACTAAGCATTGCTTGATATAATGTCCTATTTACACCAATATAACTGTAGCATTTTGAATTGCTTTTTTCTTGGCACCTTAGCATAGGCTTTTTCCTCTATGAATCTTAAATATAGATCCTTGTTATATTCCCATGATTTCGTAACTATTTCTCTTAAAGTGAAAATCTGATCCTGACAACCTCCATTTGTCCTGAATCCAGCTTGCTCTTCTCCAATTTCATTTCCTCAATCCTTGTCAACGGTTTCTCATGTATACTTGCATAAATCTTACCATGAACACTCAGTAGGGAAATACCTCTGTAATTCTCATATTCAGTTTTATTTCTCCTTTTATAGATGGTGCTATGAGAACTCTACTCCAATCATCTGGATTGGAGTAGAGTTCTGAATAATGCAGTGCAGCGACTGTAAAACTGTTATACCTGAGTATTTCTGGTGGAATATCATCTACTCCAGCTGCCTTTCAGCAGTTTATGGTTTTGATGGCTTTTTCTACTTTAAGTATTAATAGGTATTATAGATTGAATGCCTGTTAAATGTTTTCTACCACTGTGATCCTTGTCAGGTGTCTTCTCTCTCCAGGAGATTGACTACCATGTGTCTCCACCATGTCCTATTCTGCGCCTCTCTGCTGCATTCCTCATACGAGAGATAGGTCCAGTCTTCTATATTTTTCATCCACTCCAGTCTGTGTCTTCCTCTCTTTCTCTCAATCCTTTGATATAATGTTCCATTTACAACAATATAACGGTAGCATTTTGAATAGCTTTCCACTTGGCACTTTGGCATCGGCTTTTTTTCCAGTCTACAAATCTTAAATATGAATCCTTGTTATATTCTCATGATTTTGTAACTATTTCTCTTAAGTTATACATCAAGGATATCTTTATCTCCAGTTTCCATATAACATTGATCATCACTGATTCCTTTTATAGTACTCATTCCACCATATTTAAGCCTTTTGAACAGCCTCCAGAATATTTTGCCATCTTCCTGATATTTATTTTATATGTTCTTACCAAAGTCATCCCATGACTTTTGTTTAGCTAGTTTTATATAGTGCCTCGCTTTCTTACATTTATCTCTGTATTCTTTCAATATGCTTTCTTCTTTTCTTTCACTGCATCTTTAACTTCCCAAACTCACCATGGAGTTCTGATTTTTCTCTCCTTGCAGACAATCTCACCATATGCCTCTCTGGCTGAATTAATCAATGTTTTTTTTCAGGGTTTGCCAGTGAATCTCCAAGGTTTGGTTCCTGTTTTAAATTTTTCATTTTTTCTTGAATGATGTTTGTATAGTTTAGTCTACAAACATTATTCTGAAAGCTGTTCAACTTTGATTTGCTTTAAAACTTAAAGGTTCTTTAAGGGTCAAAGCTGTATAACTGGGAGGAGACCTCCACATAGTCTCTTAAGGAATGTGGAGAACTAACCAGGGCTTTGGACGTAATGTCCAATCTTCACATTCTTATGGTGCACTCTGTTAGGCATCTACCTGGATACTGAACGAATAAAGATGGGCTGACAATTTAGGATTTAGCTGCCCAAATTGTATTCTTATTGGCTTAAACTATAGTGCAAAATTATGGTATGTTTAATAAACATCACAATAATACTATATTGAATTTGTGTCACATGAAGCTAACTGAAAAAAAATTCATGCACTGCTCTTTGAAACTAATTGTGTATTTATTTTGAAATGAAGGTCTGGCCTCCTCTCTCTTAGCAAATGCTGTTACCAATCTAACTAAAGGCTGCAATCTCTTTCTCTCTTCCCCCTTTCTTTTTCCAGAGAAAGAGATGGTCCTTTCCATCATTTTGAAACTGATGTTGTGGATAACATGATCACAATGTGTGTGCATGGGTATACTTAGGGTTTAAAATGCATTACTATTTCTGAATAAGGAGAATGCAGAACACACATCCATGTGTTATGTATGTTTCATGCTTGTATTCTTAAAGCCAGTTGGTCTATTTATAAAAGGAAGAAAACTGTCACTTCTAGCTGACTAGCTCTCTCTTGAAAAAAAAAAAAAAAAGCATAGAAAAATGAATACATAGATACAAAACACATCCTTATCATATCAGTTTTGTGTCTGTTAGAACTTAGGAACATTACCTTTGCTGCTTCTCTCCGCTGAAATTCAATCTTAGCCATTTCAGTTGCAACCCACTGAGGAACATCAGGTATTGCATATGCTATGCCAAATTTTAAAGACAGAATAACATGCTAAAAGAAAGAAAAAACAACTTAACTAGTAATATTGTCTATTACATTATACAGTTAGCTAAAATAAAAAGTTTTAAAAGGCTTAAATCTTTTTGTTAACAATGTAAACAAATATGTCATTTATTAACATTAAAGTGACTGAAGAAAAAAGTAAAAAACAAAAAATGTCCAATTTTTCACAGAAATTGTTATACCAAGTTAATAGCAATACTCAGATGATATTTTTGAGGACTGTACTGGCATTTTATGTAAGAGCACACAAGTTAGAAATATATAGATATACTAGGGGGGCTATGCCCCCCTGCCACCTACAATGCCCAACCCCCGTGTTCCGGACTGGTAGGCCTGTTCTCCTTCAATTCTGATGACTCGACACTTAGGGTAGCCCCTCAGTGTCGAGTCTTCAAAAGGGGGTTCCTCCCCCCGGCGCCTACGCCCCCCCTTGGAATGTGTCCAAGTTATTTTGTATTTGTCTATTTTTCTGATGTCTTTTTTTTTTTTTTTTTTTGTCAAAAAAATTCAGGAATCATACAGTGATTGGATTCTGGTATGGTAGGTGGTAATTTTCCTTGGTCATCAATGCAAGAGTTTGGGGGAGGGGGAAAGGATGATGCTAGGAAGTCAGCTTTATCTTTGAGTGAAATAACAGTAGTGCCATCAAGATGAGAGAGAGAGAGATGGAAGTGCAAGTAAGCAGAAGTTGAAACCAACAGCCTTAGCTTTTTCTGCCATTGTCCTTTATGAAATCAGATTTGGATTTTGACTGCTTTGTATTTGTTTTTGGTATAGGCAAAGTATGAAGGTAGTTTTTGATGCAAGTCACCTGCAATAAGCTGAATGTTTTTCTTTAACTGCTCTGATACTTTCTGTTTAAGCAGGGCACGGAAGGATTCTGAGAATGGGGGATGAAAGCCTTTGTGCCAGTGAAAATAATTTCTGTGACTCATTCAGAGCAGGTGTTAGGATCAGATTAGCTGAAGCAATAGTCTGACCATGGAAAGGAGGAGAAGAAGTTTCAAAGGTCATCCCATTTGATGCCTTCGTAGTGCCAGAGGATGTGAGGTCAGGAGTGGAAGGGTATTCTGTGAGAGAGAGGAGACAAGACTGTGGTCTGAGTTGCTGAGAGGAGAGGTGAACTCTATGGAGTCTTTCGAGAAAGAAGTGATTAAAAAGATAATATCCAAAGTATTGGGTGAGTGAAGGGGAGGATTATTAGGAATTCATGCTAGTAGATGAATGATTTGTGACAGGTCATTGCTTACGGCAGAGATTTCCATCTTGTATAGCTTGGTCAGTGGTGTTGGAAAAGAGGAACCAGTTGGAATTATGGATATTGAGATTGCCTAGAAAAATGACTTCATGATAACCATTTGGATGATTTGATTGCAGATGATCAAGTTTCATGGAGAAGAATGTGAAAAGGTCCACATATTATTATTATTATTATTACCACGGGCTACTCCAGGAGTCCTTAGACTCATCGAGGGAGGCCCTAAACATCATGTTCACACAGCTGTTCAACATTCTCACAGTATCTATCATACCTTGCCTTGAACTCGCTCACTGTCATAGCACCCACAACAGACTCTGGCAGCTTATTCCACTCATTTACCACTCTAAAAGTAAAGAACCCAGCTCTAACACCCCTGCTAACCACGCTCTTGCCCAGCTTCCATGGGTGTCCCCTAGTTCTCCCACCACCAGTCCTGATCTCAAAAATATCATCTGAATTAATCCTATAGAATCCTTTTAGCAATTTGAATGTCTCAATCATATCTCCCCTTTTTCGCCTATCAACTAGTTTCTGCAACCCACAAATCTTCAACCTGTTATCATATGGTGCATTCCATAGACCTGCTATCATCTTAGTCACTCGCCTCTGGATCCTCTCAACCTCCTCCCCATCAAGAAGGAACCGAGGTGACCAAATCTGGGCACAGTAGTCAAGATGAGGTCTTATCAGGGCTCGGTACAGAATACTTATTATAGTTTGGAGAACAGTAAATGCAGCAAACGAGTATTACTATTTTATAGATGGGACAAGGAAACTTTGAGCCAGAGGAGGTTGAAAGCAAGAGATTTTAAATTAGTCTCTCTCTCTCTCTCTGACAAGTTATAATATTTCATCTTACAAAGGCATAAGTGTCACCCTTGTGGAAAGGAATTTGTAGTATGTAATTTGAAGGTGGACAGTAGTGAATGTAGATGCTATTTGGGTTTCTGTCAAGAGTAGGAGGTCTGGTTTGGATGACTACTTCCATAGATGGCAGTGAAGTATAATAAAATTAGTTTAATCTTTTTTCCAAGTGTGAGCAAACAAAGTTTACGCCTGAAAGTATCTTCAGGACTGGGGTAAGGTGATACAACACCAGGGAAACTCGTTGCAAAGGTGGAGCAAGCTACCAACACTCCTATCTCAGTATTTCCTATAATGCAAAACACATCTCCTTGCGGATATGTCTAATGTTATGCATTAAGAGAAGGGCCACTACTCAGACTAGTTTCGACCTTTTTTGAGGTCTCTTCAGTGGGAGCCAGGCCCAAGTGGAGATACCAGGCAGAAGCATTAGCAGGTCATCTCTACCTATAGGAGTTGCCAAATGGTGTGCCACCCTTTTTTAATAAATTACTCTGGATTTAGAGAAAGATGTTGAAAGTTTATTTTTCACTTGGTTAGAGTATAATAAAATTAGTTTAATCCTTTTTCCAAGTGTGAGCAAACAAAGTTTACGCCTGAAAGTATCTTCAGGACTGGGGTAAGGTGGTACAGCACCAAAAAAAAGGGTGGCACACCATTTGGCAACTCCTATAGGTAGAGATGACCTGCTAATGCTTCTGCCTGGTATCTCCACTTGGGCCTGGCTCCCACTGAAGAGACCTCAAAAAAGGTCGAAACTAGTCTGGGTAGTGGCCCTTCCCTTAATGCATAACATTAGACATATCTGCAAGGAGATGTGTTTTGCATTATAGGAAATACTGAGATAGGAGTGTTGGTAGCTTGCTCCACCTTTGCAACGAGTTGCCCTGGTGTTGTACCACCTTACCCCAGTCCTGAAGATACTTTCAGGCATAAACTTTGTTTGCTCACACTTGGAAAAAGGATTAAACTAATTTTATTATACTCTAACCAAGTGAAAAATAAACTTTCAACATGGTAGTGAAGTGGATGTGAAAAGTTTGTTTTTAATTTGGAGATTCTGGCCTGATTTGCATGAAGTAATTGGATGCATTGCATATTTTTTTGTATTGGAATTCATTTATGAGGGATATTCCTTTTCACTGATATTGTTTGTTTATAGTTAGATGGAAGGATAGTGTGGATGTGCAGTGAGAGAAGACAGACGTTTAGACATGCCATCCATACAAAGAATGTCCAGTCTTCTTGTAATTAATTATTAAGACGAATACTAATTCATGTCAAATCCTGACTGATACTAATTGTTATTAATCACAATTTTGAGATATTAAATTTTAATATCTTACTAGGATTAATTAAGATATAAAGAAGATTAAAATTTAACAAATAAAAGCCATTAAACTTACCATATTTACTTAGGGTATCATATATATTTTAAATTTACTGGAAGACATTAATTCTGTACCAAAAAAACCTGCACGTTTTTCTTTTCTTTTCCAGAATATTCTGCATAAGTTTTCAAGAAACTCATGAATGAATCACACTTTTTTGTTTTTATATATAGAAGTAGAAAAATAGTGTTTTGCTTTTTTAATACTTTGTATACTTGTAATGAAGGCCCTCATTCCAGTGGGAATTATTTCTTATTTGTTTGAATGTGTCTGAATTGGGAAAGTGGAAAGAGTATAATCAGAACATGAAAAAGAGGTGTAGATCATCTCACTTGGATGATCCCATCCAATTTCAAATGATGTTTGAGATTGGCTGGTAGGAAATTAATCTATTGAAAAGAAAACAGAGATAAGGCTATGGCTGGAATTGCCAAGAGGAGAGCAAATATCTAGTGAATTTGGAGGAAAGGCTGATTAAGAAAAGGTCCAAAGTGTAATGAGATTTATCTAGTGTTCTGGTTGGGGTGTTAACATTTTGCATTAGATCATGACTCATGCAAATGATATGGTTCCCTTTCAGCTTGATCTGTGAAATTAAATGGTGCCAGCTGGAGTTATGAACATTCAAATCTCCCAGATATAAAATCTCACAATTTCAGCAATTAAAACTGTAAAATTAACTTTTCAAAGAGGGCAGCATGGTTGCCTGAATTAGGAGAGCAGTGAAAGCAGGCAAAAAAAAAAGCTACAAAGTGAGACATGAAAATTAGAAAAAAACTAGGTTTTTATAAAAATCAATTGGATATTAGATCCAGCATTATTTCAAAGCTGAATATAGAAACTATAAAAGTTTTGTATGAAATTTTGACCAGAGAGATAACAGGAATACACTCTCTGGCATTTACGAGGTTGCCCTAGCCGGACCTTATTGAAGACATAATCACTATGCCCAAGCATACATATATTCACCTCCTATTTGTCCATTTTTCTGCCTCATCTATGATGAAAACCAACCAATTTTAAACAGCTATCAGGCCAGTGAAACCTTATCAAAATGGACCAATAGGAGGAGTATATATGGACGCTTGGGCATAGCAATCATGTCTCCTATAAGGTCTGGCTAGGGCAACTGGTAAATGCTGGCTAGTGTATTCCCATTAGCTCTCTGGTCAAATTTCATACGAAACTTTTATAGTTTCTATATTCAGCTTTGAAATAACGCTGGATTTAATATCCACTTGATTTTTTATAATTTTTGCATCACCGAACAACTGAAAAAACTAGTAAAAAACTAGGTTTTATTTGGTTGTGGATAATTACAAAAATAATGAAACCTACTAGTGTTACCACTAAAACTTATGGCTTCTTCTGGGTAAAAAAAATTCGTAACTAAATGCAATGAAGGCAAACATTACTAAAAATTTAAATAAACTGACCAAAACCAAGTATAATGTGAGAGGTGGCATGAGTTAGATATTGTTCAGCATTGTGTGCAGATTAATCCTTGATTCTTATTAAGTGTACCTTGTAAAAGGATAACCATAGTAGATTCTTCTATGTTGCAAGCAGTAATTATCTTCAATGTAAGGTATGAAGTTCTTATTACACTCAATATTGTGGTGTGTATGTGTGGAAAAACGAAAAGCCAGGCCTTAGTTATCTTCGCTGTTGTTGTTGACATCTCCAATGTGTTCTTTATGTCTTATTTCAAAACTTCTTGAAGTCTAGCCTATGTAAGAAGGGCTACAAGAGCATGGTATATTATAAAGTTCATAGAAGGGGTTGTGATCTTCAGGAGAATGAAGTAAACATTTACTTCTAATTTTTTTTCTAATTATACTTATTGTTTGAAAGCCTCTGTATATAAGATAAGGAAATCTTGAGCAAGAGCAGATCATATAGTGGCAATTCCAGGTTTAGTAACTTACACCAAAGAATTTATGATTTGACAAAAAAAAATAATTTATATATATATACAGTGATATCTTGCTAATCTGAACTAATGAAAACCGTGCTCGTTCGGAGTAGCGAAAAGTTTGGATTATCGAAATTTCCCCCAAGAGACAATAACTAGCATGTAAGACAAATATAATCAGATTCTAATGGTACATCAATTTAATCCTGTAAATAAATGAAGTAACTGATAGAAAAAAAGCTACTGTACTATAATGTAAAACTGAAAAAATAATACAGTACACAAGTTTATTTTAGTAAAAAATTTAGTTTGTATCTACCTATGTTCTTGAGGATTCTGATTTAATAAAATTGCACAGTTCAGTACATAACACAAAAAAAGTTTCACAAAATAACACAAAAAAAGTTTCACAAAATAACACAAAAAAAGTTTCACAAAATAACACAAAAAAAATTTTTTTTATTTCTTTGTAAAAAAGTCATTCACTGATTTTCTTTTGCTTGTTGAAAGTTAAACTTTTTTCGAATGCTTCTTCTCAGAGCTGCATTAGCAATAAAATTTTGTGGAATGGCATATCATTCTGCTTAGCCTATTCTATACACATATTAAAACTCTCGACTGCCTCTTCACATTTTACTTTTTTTTTCTTCGAGTTCTTTATTGTCATCTAATTCATTCTGTAGTGTCATATTTATCATTTCGAATTCACTTTAGGTTCTACCTGTAATCCATTCCGTAACATCTGTTTGTGAAATTTCAACATCTAGATTTATATTTTTAACTAAATTATGCATGTTTTGAATTTCCACTTTTTGTCTATCACTGTAGTTATCTTGGTAAATTCTAGAGGGCCAGAGTTTTTTCCATGAAGCTCGAATTGCTTCAGGTTCGAGGCTTCCCAAGCAGCAGCAACTGAGAATGCTACATCCTTCAAATTTATATTTTTTATTGATGTGATAACGTCATAATTTTGGGAAATTACATTTAAAAGCAGGTCATTATGTTATTTTAATTTAATGGATTGTATTATGTTCTGATCCATTGGTTGCAACAATGGAGTACAGTTTGGAGGCCATTAATTTCTGTCCTCACTAATCAATTCATCTGCCGGAGAATGTCCAGGACAGTTATCCAATAATAAAAGTGCTTTCTGTTCTAAATTCTGGGATTTTAAATAAGTTTTAACAGACAGTATAAAATTGTTGTGAAACCAATTTGAAAAAAATTCGATATTCATCCATCCTTTACGTTGACTTCAGTACAAAACCGAAAGGCAGCAATTCTTAAATGGTCTTGGGTTTTTTGATTTTCCAATCATAAGTAACTTGAATTTATGTTTTCCTGAGGTGTTTGCACAAGGCATGATCGTGACACGCTCTTTGGACATTTTTCGACATTCATCGCTGTGGCTTCATTTCTGTGAACTAGAGTTTTCTCTGGTAGTGACCTCAAACAAAGATCACTTTCGTTCACATTATAAATTTGATCATCGGATAAATTTAATTCAAGAATTTTTTCTAAAAAAGCTGTTTGGAATGGTTCTATGGTGGAAACATCACTAGACAGTTTTTTCCGTGATATTGATAGATACTGTGGTGTTTCTTAAATTTTTCTAGCCAACGATCACTTACTTTGAATTTCTGATATGGGTAAATTTGTGAATGGAAATGCTTAGCTTTCTCTTTAAAATGTCCTCGGAGATGGGAGTATGACGACTTCTTTCTTGAAGAAACCACGTGTAAATGTAAACAGCAGAATAGAGTAAAGAAAAATCACTTGTTTTCAGAGTTTGTCTCTTAAGGACCAAGCAAGGCTTGGCCCTTCTTCTGTGGTTGAAACATATGTTAAAATCCTATATCTCTTTTTTTTTAATGTCACTGATTGTAAATTTGTCGACATTGTATTCAGTAACAAGTTGTACGGCCGGCCGCCCTCTTCGCCCTTTTCTAGACGCTGAATTATTTTATACTTATCCGACAATGATAATGTTACGTTTTTTCTTTTGGTAGGCTTCGACCCGGTAGCCATTTTAACAAAATAAATTTTAGTGTTAAAAAGAGTAAAATAAAAAATGAAGTTAACGAAAAACTAAAACAATCGATAATCATTCACTGAAAACTTACAAAAACACAAACAACGTTTCATTTCAATAACCAAAGAAAAACTGCATGTTATATACAACCAAGCTTTAGGCTAAGTCGTCGTGGTTGTTGTTGAAGGGACATAAAGATACACAAACATTGTGCAATAGTGGAGACTAATCAGTTTATTAACAACAGCAGTGATTCATGCCGACAATACAGTAAGTACCGTACAGTATAAAAAAGCAAACATAAACGCACAATAAGTCAAAATAGGCCTACAGTACAGTATAACTGCACAATCGACAGTATGAAAAAATACTGTACTGTAATAATAATAAAATAAATAATAATAGTTAAAATAATAATTATTAAATAAAAATAATAGTACACAAAATAATAATGCGTAATAAATAAAACTTTTTTCTTTCAAACTGCAGTTCGGATTAACGAGATACCACTGTGTGTATATGTGTGTGTGTGTGTATATATATCATGTTTTTCTCAGCTTTCCCAACTGCATGGTGCTTTTATAGAAAGCACCATGCAGTTTCTCCAGGCATGACTTGACAGAGTAAGCAGCAGCAGGTTTATTCACCAGCTGATAAGGAAGTTCCAGACCAGACATGTTACCATGGAATTCAGTCCTATCTAGTACTAGATAAGTACTAGTAGCTGGCCTGTGGGAAGTGCTGTACCTAATTTATTAACAACGGTGTGTTAAGCATGCCTAGCAAAGCCACCACCTGCAATACAAGAGAGAAAAAAGGGAGGAACAGAAATTTGGGACTCTACTCTGGAGATAAAACATGGTAATAGCCACATGCTTCTAATAAACTGGCATTTCCTTCCAATCAGTAAGCTATGTGTATAAGGCAGCAACTACTCTGCTTGCTAGAGTCCTGTTTGTGGAAACTGACTGTACCACAAAAACAAAGATGGGGTTGACCTGACTGGGAGAGACTATTTATTGCACATTACCAGGTAATAGTATTCAAAAGAAACTGTGAAAATTCAGAGTCTAATGAAGACTAAGTAAACCCAGAATTAAAAGGACATCTTAGGGATCTCAGATTTATTAAGCTTTAAAAATGTGTTTTGAGATAAATCTTCATCAAAGAATAAATGAAAGAAATATAAAACAGAACTGAAATTCATTATGCTAAGTTAAAGATGTATGATATGTATATGAATGACAACTGAAAAGTGGGTTGTAGTATAACTTCCTACACATTGCATAGTTGAGAGGAGGCACAATCCTTTAATCTGACTAGCACTGAAAATCATTAACAATGTTATAATATTCAACGATGTCAGGGTTTTTTTTGGGGGGGGGGGGATAAGAAAATATGACTGCAATTTAATAATAGATGTGAAAATTAAGTAATAATTAGTAAGTTTAAAATATGTCTTATGGCTTCATAAGCATTCTAGACATACTGATTTTTTTTTAATGGGAGAATTGCAAATGATAGGATGAACAGTATATTCAAACTATCAATTTTGGGGTATTGTTTGTTCTGTAAATGCTTAATGAATAAACTTACTTCATCTACCAAACCTATGGAGGAGTATTAAGTCTTAACGAATTAAGATTACTGATTTTCTATGAAATAAAGGTGATGGGAACTGAAATGTAAATAGCTCTTCAGCTTACTATTAGATTCTGTTCAAGTTACATTAAAAATGAACTGCATACTTTGATCTTTTTCTAATATAAAGGGAAATAACTATTACATAGAGAGTATAGAAACTGCTGAGCAAGTAAATAAAACAAAGTGCACGTTATATATAAGCTTTGCCATCTATCTTTTTGAGAATTAAATGACCAACATGTCTAAACAATATGGTATCAGGATATGAATATTAAACTTGAGTGTTTCTGCATAAGACTAGCATGTGTTCCTTTTTTTTTTTTTTTTAAATGAATATATTACTGGGGTCCCTTAAAAAAAGTGTGCAACAGATTCAATGAAATTATTGTGGATGAAACATGTTTTATTTTGGTTCATTTCCATATACTAAATAAACAAATAAAACATGTAAATAAAATTAACTGGTAAATATTTATTTTATTATTGACTGCCATATATAATTTTTGCTTCAGAAATACATCCATTAGGATGTCATTCAGGAGACTGTGATGATTTTTTTTAAGGTGCAATACTTTTTAAAATTGACAGTGTTATGATTTTTTTTTCTGTTATATTACTCCTTTCATGTTACAAGGTGTGATCAAAAAGTATGGTGAATGTAGCTGCAGTGCTCGATCTATTGGAGGGAGAGGAAAGTTAAGAGGAATCACATAACCAGATATCCATCTGTCAGTCACATGATGAATTTCAAGTTGATTGGTTTACTTAATTAGCTATAAATAATTGAACACAATGATGTTTTGCAACGTTGTCACAAAGGATCAGCATTCAGTGATTTCACTGGAATTGCATGATCATGATCCCAAACTCCAATGTCAAAGTCCTGTTGGTTGTCTGGTTTTTTTTTTTTTTTTTTTTTTTTTTTTTTAATTTAATGGAAGTGATTGTGCAGGCAGAGTCTGTACCCACTACAGTCAATTCTGAATATTATAAAGAAGTACTGGAATATTTGCAGAACGATGTGTGTCGAAAAAGACTGCAAAAGTGGATGAATGGCTTAATGTTGCATCACGACAGTGCTCTGTGCCGCGCACCTCTTCTTATTATGGTTCACAATATAATCTTGTTGGACAAAAAGATTATATTGTGTGTCCATATGCTCTGTTATTTTCCCAATTTAGCACCTAGTGACTTCTGGCTCTTTCCAAAGTTGAAATCAATATGAAGGGCAAGCATTTTGCATTAATACAAGAAACTGAAGTGGCATTACAACATGTCAAAAAGAACTGAAGAAAGATAACTTCCAGACCATTTCAAAAAGTGGCCGAAACATTGGGATGTGTGTAGCAAGCCAAGAGACTAATTTATATATTTGTATTTTGGGTAATAAACGTTACTGAATTCTGACATTTGTTGTACATTTTGATCACACCTTGTATATTGCTGTATTAGCATACTCCTACATACATGATAACCAGTGGTAAAGGTGAAAAAAAACATTAGCTAATCAGCTAACGCCTTTTATTTTGTTCCCGCATAGGGAGTAGGCGAAACTGTTTTAGTCTTATCTAACTTTTGGAGACTGAGTGGGCAGTTCAATCTCCACTAGTAGCCAATCAGAGATAGCTGGTGCAAGGCAATCACTAATTAATCGGTACACAGTGAAGAAGGCAGCTAGCAAGTGCTGCCATCTCGTGGTCCCTAACACAATATTTTTAATGTCTGAAAATAGTGTGGGTTCGATGGCAGATTTTCTGGAGTTTACGGGAGAAAAAACCTGCTTGCCCATGCCAGAGATCAACTAACTCGGGAACTGGTCAAGAAAAGACTCAGAAAATGTTCCTCTAGTCGGCGACTAGATTCGAACCAAAGTCTTTTGTCATGCGGTCAAGCATTGTAAAGTGCAAACACCACTTCTACTGAGCTACACAGGCTAAATTAGTGAAACCAAGTGAAAAAACACATTTGAAAAAAAAACAGGAAATAAAATTCAGTCTGACTCCACAGGAACACTTGTGTATTGAGGTAAAGTGCAATTTCAAGGTTGACTTATGGTTCAAAATTTTGAAGGACTGCACTCTTTTGAAGATTGGATAAACAATAGATTACCATAATTCAATCTCATTCAAGTTTAATCTCTAAAGAATGTCCTCCTCTCAACCCTTCATGTAATATGGCATAATGATGCCAAGTGGAAAGATCTCTAAAACTATTTTCCTCCATTCCATGGTCTAACTACAGTTATCATTTTCCAGATAGTTGTTGAAATCATGTATCTGAAATTATCCATGTTAGAATGAGAACCTGTTTTACCTGTTTTCATTTGACTTAGAGAGTATTCTATTTCTTCATATGTAATTGGTTCACCATCCATATTTTGCATATCTGGTGTGTCTGTGCGATCAGACTCAAACAGTTTTTTTCCATATTCTTTCCATCTTTTTATGATATCTTGTGTCTCTAGTAGCATTTTTCCATTTTGATCTTTTATACAAGGATTATGGTTGAAATTTTTCTTTTTATTTGTCAGAGCTTGGATTGACTTATGCATTTCTTTACTGTTGTTTCTTGTCCGATTCCTCTATTTATTTACATTTTTCATTTAGCCACTAGTCTTTAGCCTTCCTGCAATCGTTTTTTATAATTTTACTGAGTATTCTATACTGTTATGTATTTTTCTTCTTTCGTCTTTCATTCATAAGTTCTAGTATTGATTCAGTCATCCAGAGTTTTTTCTTATTGTATTTAATTTTTGGAATAACCTCGTTAGCTGTCTTATATATTGCACTTCTAAAATTTGACCACCTGTTTTCAATTTCCTCTTTGTTACAAAGTATATTGTCTTCTGCTTTATATCCTACATGATCTAATGTTTTCCTAATTTCTGAGTTAAACACCAGTATGTTGTCAGGTATATTCAGAGCTGTCAAGTCTTTCAGTGTGACTGTTTTTTTAGAAATGTTATTATTATTATTATTACCCAAGATCCCATGGAGTCAAAGACTCATCTAGGAGGTCCTTTTATCAAATGCACAGCTCATCATACTGTGCTTAAACACACTCAAATTCTCTGCAGACGCCACACTCTCAGGTAAGACATTCCAATCCTTCACAACTCTCATTATAAAAACCTTCTCCTCACTCCCCCTTCTCACACCCTCCTTATACAGCTTCCAGGGATGACCTCTGGTTCTCCCCTGATCTCTCACTATTCTCTGTAGAACTTCTCCACCATTGATCCTATAACAACCCCTTACCAACTTGTAGGTCTCTATCATATCTCCCCTCTTCCTCCTGTCCGCTAGACTCTGCAAGTTGCATTTTCTCAACCTTTCCTCATACTCGACATTCCAGAGGTCGGAAACTACCTTAGTCAGTCGCCTCTGGACCCTCTCCAACATCTCTTCATCCTTCTGAAAAACAGGTGACCAAATCTGAGCACAATAGTCCATGTGTGGCCTAACCAAAGCCTTATACAATGGAACAATCTCCCTACTTCTACAAGTCAGTGTCCTCTGCACCATTCCCAGAATCCTTTGTGTTGTCTTCACAATTTTGGCTGTGTTCCCTAAATTTCAGATCCTTATCCACTATCACCCCCAGATCTCTTATTTCCTCCACCTCCGACAATATATCCTCACCGAGCATAAATTCTGCATCCTATTTTTGTTTTCCAAATTTTAAAACCTTACATTTTGCAACATTGAACCCAAATCCCCATTTCCATGCTCAATCACTCAATTTATTCAAGTCTTCTTGTAAGGCCACAACATCTTCACTACTCTTCATGGTTCATCCCAATTTTGCATCATCTGCAAACAACTGAGTATCTCCATCCAAATCTTCACCAATATCATTAATATACAAATTAAACAGCAATGGCCCTAAAACAGACCCCTGAGGCACACCTCTAGTAACTTTCCTTTACCAGGATATCGATCCCCCATACACAACTTGTTGATACCTTCAGATAGCCAGTCTTTAATCCAATGCACCAATCTAATATCCAACCCCATCCACTCCAGTTTGACTATCAACTTATCATGTGGTAATCTATCAAAAGCCTTTGCAAAATCTAAGTATATTACTGGGTATCCTTCTCCTCTGTCCATGGAAGAAGTCACCTTATTGTAATAAGTAAGTAGATTACTAAAACATGACTTCCGTTTTGCAAATCCATGTTGTCCATCAAGGATAGTACCATTGATGTCAACCCAGTTCTGGATCCTAGTTCTCACAAGTTTCTCCAAAAACTTAACTACAACGCCTGACACACAGATAGGCCTATAGTTTGATGTTTGAGATATATCACCTCCTTTATGAATTTGCACATGAAATGTGCCACTTCATAAAGGAACTCGGTCAAGTTCCTTAGAAACTTGACCGAGTGCAAGACTCGTATTAAAAAAATATGCCAAGGCCGGCGTCAGCTCCCTGGCACATTCCTTTAGAATACGCGGTGATATATTATCAAGTCCCACAGCCTTATTTACATCTAGTTTACTCAACTCCCCATACACCTCTTGCTCGCTTACAGTCATTCTCTCTTCCCCATCATCAACTGCTCTCAATCTCTCCACGAAGTGAAATTCACAAGATTGAAAGACCTTTATGAACTGCTCATTAAGTATCTCCACCACACCAATCAATGTCATCCTTCCATAATCATTCTTTCTTTTGATGGCTACATATCGAAAGAATTCTTTAGGATTCTTTTTGGCTTCATTAGCTTACTGCTGTTCATACCTACCCTCACCAACCAAGTCACACACCTTGCCTGGTCTTTGTAGACCTCATGGAATTGGTAATTTCCACTTCTCTTATGCTGCCTCCATAATGCCCTTTTTCTTTGTATCAGATGCTTAATCTCTTTATTCATTCATTTCACACCTACCTTATTTAACCTTCTCACCCTTGGAATACATTTAGATATTGCATCTACTTGATAGTTTTTGAAAATTCCCTAAGCTGCACTGATCTCTTTTTCAGCTAACTCCTCATTCCATGCTACACCTGCAAACTATCTCCTGAGCTCTTCATAATCACCCCCCCCCCCCTTATAGTTCCACATATACCCTTTTCTTACAGAGGCCCTCACACTGCTGGCAACCACCCAAGTAATCACCTCATGGTCACTCTCACCAATTGGTGGGTGATTTGACACTTCATTTATAATTACATCCTCTGATGAGATGACCAAATCCAAGACCCTCAATTTTTGTATGCCCTCTGTTATATACTGTCTGAGGTAGTTATCCCTTAAAAACTCAAGAAACTCATTTTCTTTACTTCCAGTTGCTATCTCATCATTCCAGTCTATATTGCCATAATTAAAATCAACTATAACAATCATTTTTTTTCTTATTTGCTTGGCTAATTTGATTATACATTTCACAGTCACTACCATCCACATTTCCTGGTCTATAATGACATCCAACCAAGTATTTCATTCCATTAAACCTCTATCTCACACCAAATGCTGCCTCAAAATCACCCGCACTATTTCCCTCTTGCATCTCTACTTTGTATAGACATAACTCTTTCTCTATCATCAATAGCACTCCTCCTCCCTTTTTACCCCTTCTATCCTCACGAAACACATCATATCCTTCCATCTCTATTCCTGTCAGGATGTCGTCCTCATCTAACCATGTCTCACTTATTCCAACAATTTTTGGGTGAACAGACTCAATTAGTGCAACCATTTTATCTGCCTTGTTTCTTACACTTCTAGCATTTGTATATAAACACAACAGCTCATTCCTGGATCTACAGCTTGTTCCACTGATAACACTCATTCGATATGATCTCTCCTTGCTCAACTGTGGCCATTTCCCTTTCTGCTTATTCATTTTAGAACCCTTTTCAATTCCAACTGTTTCCTCTTGATCCCAAGTCATCCCATTCCTTTCCTGTCTATGCATGCTCTCACATCCTCTTGGAGCATCCACCTTTCTCATGCTGTGTACCCCCTGTCCACCCAGGGCCTCCCCCTGTTTCTCTGTTCATCTTGCACACTCATTCTCTCTCATTTTTCATATCATGCCACTTACTTCCTCATTTATAACCACCTCTTTAATCTCTCCTGTCGTACTCTCCTTCTCTTCTACATCACTTCCCACTCGATCTGATCCATTCTCTATACTCACTTCTCTACCTTCCAGCAACAGTCTCTCCAAATGACTCACACCGTAACCACTCAAATGCAGTCCATCGCTCCTATACAGTTCACTTCATCCTTCAAACTGATTCCACACATTAACAAATTGTACTCCCCTCTCCTCACACATTTCAGCCAACATACCATTCATAATCCTTGCTCTCTGCCTCATCTCACTAGTCATACCTAGGCAACACACTTGCTACCCTTCCTGTCACACTATTCTCTTTTATCCTTCTAAGCAGCCTCCTGATATCCATTCTGACATGCTCCTTGTCCTCTGTCAAGTCATTCGTATCTATTAAAACTATCAACTCCTTCGCTCGCTCCCTCCTCATATTCAATGCCTCAATCACTCTACTCATTTTACCGCCGGGAAAACATACCTTTGTTATGTCATTGTAATCTCTATATTATACTTTATTCTATCTCTAATTAGCCTGCTATCTAATCTACTGTTGTACCTCTTAATTATTAATTCAGTACTATTTCCTTTTCGGATACTGGCAAAATTTATTTTTATGCTGCACCAGCCAATATCCTATAACAGAAGAGACTCTTGTTCAGGGAAACAATTCTAAATTCAAAAGGGATACACATAATAATTAATCTTATGCTAGCGCCGAGCAGATTCAGTTAGCAGTTGTGACCTGAATCTCACTTAAACTACAATATCTAAATTCCTTCCCGCCCAAAAGGTTCTATTTCATAAGTGGTGGTTTGAATTCGTAATCAGGTATAAACTCAGGTATAAGGCACAAAACATATTTATTGGAAAAGCACAAAACATTTACAGTTAAGAAAATTCAAATATTCAATAGAACAAAGCTCACACTAAGTTAAGGTTCATACTAAAATCACAACTACGAAGTTAAATAAGCTAAATCTTTCAATTATGAAAAGATAAGATTAAGTGTAAGCATAACACTACTAGGTTATATTTCCTTTTCAGAAATCATTCATTGAATACACATTAAACACTTTCATTAATACTCTATCAATAGCTATCTTAATTCTAAATCTCATTAGTCAAGCCTAGTCAATCTCAATCAAAATACTGCCTATCAACAATTGTTCTTTGTTCGACGGGGTATAACTAATCCATCAATTTTCACTTAAAAGTTCTCTAGAAAGTGTCCTTAGCTTACAGTATACACAAAATTCTCTTTCTTCAAAGCAATCTTAACATAGAATGAAATTCTTTACATTACCGGATCTTTTCTGATCGTCTTGATGCTATCACATATGGATCTGGGTTACCTTCCTGTATAGTTATCGGCTGTCTCAGCGCCTGGCGATGCACTATGCTGTCTCTGAATCACTTCAGGACTTTGGCATGTTTTCCACCACTCCACAGGAAGCTTCCACTGTTCTCTATGATGGGACACTTTTACAAAGGCTCGATTCTGCATAAGCCATCATATCACAGTCAGCTTTGCTTGGAAATCTTCAAGCATTCTCAGGAATAGGCCTATAATCAATAGCAATATCATCCAACATCGTCGTAGTCGACCCACTGCTCTCTCACGAATTACCCAACAAATCTCTTAAAGCTGGAATCCCAGAATCAAAGAATAAAAGCCCCCTTTATCTGGCACACATCATCCTTTATTCACCCTTTCGTGCATCCTCTATTCGATGGGTCTTTTACCATACGAACCTCGCAGTTCATGCCCCTTGGGTGATCCCACACTCTCCCTAATCTGTTAGGTTACCATATTCCAGGTAGTCGCTCCGACGTCACTTTCCACGTAGTTACAGCCTCCGGTGCTACGCTCGACTCATACAGATTACATACGATTAATCTGGATTACTACCTATTATCTGTTTGAAAATTCCATAATGTACTAAACAGCTTAATGGGATCTACAAATAATTTAACAATTCCCTTACACAATTCTCACTATTACAACACAAAATTCTCTGCTTCTGAATTCAGTTATACAGGAATAAACTTCAGCATATAGCACACATATAGAATACATATTATCATATGACACAAGGAAATTTTTTTATAACTATGTGCTGATGTGCAAGTATCTCCTTAATTCTTAATATTTAGTATGTTAAATCCTGAATAAAGAATTTGCTTATAAAGTTCTCCATTCAGGATCTAACACCTTGTGCATCCTCTCATCCAGCACACCTTTAATAATGGAGTAGCCATATAATGCCACTCGTTCATCTTTCATTAACTCTTTCGTACCACTTGATTTGTTTTAATCATTTTCACCCAAATTTTCTTAATTTCACTCTGCATCCATTTCATCTCTTGCCTCATCCAACCCAATTCATCTTTCGAATCTCATGTCACATTCTGTTTAATTTTCGAATTCTAGACTCCCACTTCACATTTTCACTCTCATTCATCCTTTTGAGTTTCTGTACTTTCGATCCATGTGTCCAACTTTCACTTTAATTCATTTCCATTTTTACCATTTTTGATTCTTTCATCACACTATTTCTGGTTTCTTTCATTCTCTCAATTTTTCTTCCTTCTGCCACATTCGCCTTGCTTTCATTCTTTTTACCATCCATTACGGTTTTCAAATCACTCGTTTTCTTTTTCAATGCTTTCTTAACAATTTTTCGCCTTTCTTTTACACAATGCTTCTCTTTCGAACGAGCATTCATTCTTCCCACAACACCCTCGCTATTAACACTTTCTGTCATCAAATTCATATTAGCACTCATCAATTCCTCGTTCAGCTCACACTTCGCACCCACCATCCTTCCATCTGCTCCAAAGGTCCACAAACCATCTATGTAATCAAAAGAATACATATAGCACACCTCGCACTTCAAAACGACTGAAGTCTAAGTTAAAATCATGCACTGACAAAACCGCCACCATCTATCCTCTGCCGGTTACTACTCTAAGGACCAAAAACAACGAATTTGCAATCAAGTTTAAGCAAAATATCCCACGCACTAATAATACTAGTAGTGCACAACTTCTATAGCAGCTCTTACTCAAACAATCACTCATATACAATGAATTATTTCAAGAATAACATCAGAATCCGGAAAACTTCTTACACACCTAATGTTGCCTCACGAGTGCCCTCACCATGTTTTTTAAGTATTTCGTGAGGATAGAATGGGTAAAAAGGGAGGGGGAGTGCTATTGATGATAGAGAAAGAATTATGTCCATACAAAGTAGAGATGCAAGAGGGGAAATAGTGCCAGTGGTTTTGAGGCAGTATGGTGTGAGATAGAGGCTTATGGAATGAAATACTTGGTTGGATGTCATTATAGACCAGGAAATGTGGATGGTAGTGACTGTGAAATGTATAATCAAATTAGCCAAGCAAATAAGAAAAAAATGATTGTTATAGGCGATTTTAATTATGGCAATATAGACTGGAATGATGAGATAGCAACTGGAAGTAAAGAAAATGAGTTTCTTGAGTTTTTGATAACTACCTCAGACAGTATGTAACAGGGGGCACATGAGTCTTGGATTTGGTCATCTCATCAGAGGATGTAATTATAAATGAGGTGTCAAATCATTCACCAATTGGTGAGAGTGACCATGAGGTGATTACCTGGGTGGTTGCCAGCAGTGTGAGGACCTCTGTGAGAAAAGGGTATATGTGGAACTACAAGGGGGGGGGTTGATTATGAAGAGCTCAGGAGACAGCTTGCGGGTGTAGCATGGAATGAGGAGTTAGCTAGAAAAGAGATCAATGCAGCTTGGGGGATTTTCAAAAACTATCTAGTAGATGCAATTTTAGGTTAAATAAGGTGGGTGTGAGATGGATGAATAAAGAGATTAAGCATGCGATACAAAGAATGAGGGCATTGGGGAGACAGCATAAGATAAATGGAAATAACATAATTCCATGAGGTCTACAAAGACCAGGCAAGGAGGGTGACTAAAGAGAGGTATGAAGTAAGCTAATGAAGCCAAAAAGAATCCTAAGGGGTTCTTTCGATATGTAGCCAGAAAAAGAAAGAATGATTATGGAAGGATGACACTGATTGGAGAAAAATGGCATAAACACAGCTGTTGCAGAAATGTGTGGTGAAGATACTTAATGAGCAGTTTCATAAAGGTCTTTCAATCTTGTGAATGTGACTTCATGGAGAGATTGAGAGCAGCTGATGATGGAGAGGAGAGACTGACTGTAAGTGAGCAAGAGGTGTATGAGGAGTTGAGTAAACTAAACTAGATGTTAATAAGGCTGTGGGACTTGATAATATATCACCACGTATTCTGAAGGAATGTGCCAGGGAGTTGTCACCTGCCTTGACATATTTTTTTAATACGAGTATTGCACTCGGTCAAGTTTCTAAGGAGTGGAAGGAGGGCAAGATTGTGCCACTTCATAAAGGAGGTGATCGAACTCAAGCATCAAACTATAAGCTATCTGTGTGTCAGGTCTTGTGGTTGTTGTTGGAGAAGCTTGTGAGAACTAGGATCCAGAATTGGATTGACAACAATGCTATTATCTTTGATGGACAGCATGGATTTGCTAAAGGGAGATCATGTACAATAAAGTGACTGTTTCCTTGGACAGAGGAGAAGGATACACAGTAATATACTCGGATTTTGCAAAGGCTTTTGATAGAGTACCTCATGATAAGTTGACAGTCAAACTAGAGCAGATGGGGTTGGATATTAGACTAGGCATTGGATTGGAGGCTGGCTATCTGATAGGTATCAACAAGTTGTGTATGGAGGAGCGATATCCAGGAAAAGGAAAGTCACTAGTGGAGTGGCTCAGGGGTCTGTTTTAGGGCCATTACTGTTTAACTTGTATATTAATGATATTGGTGAAGATATTCGGTTGTTTGCAGATGATGCAAGCATGGGACGAACCATGAAGAGTAGTGAAGATGTTGTGGCCTTACAAGAAGACTTGAATAAATTGAGTGATTGGGCATGGAAATGGGGATATGAGTTCAATGTTGCAAAATGTAAGGTTTTAAAATTTGGAAAACAAAGATGGATTGCAGAATTTATGCTTGGTGAGGATATATTGTTGGAGGTGGAGGAAATAAGAGATCGAGGTGATAGTGAATAAGGATCTGAAATTTAGAGGATACATAGCCAAAATTGTGAAGCACAAAGGCTTCTGGGAATGATGTGGAGGACACTGACGTGTAGAAGTCGGGAGATTCTTGTTCTGTTGTATAAGGCTTTGATTAGGCCACACATGGACTATTGTGCCCAGATTTGGTCACCTGTTTTTCAGAAGAAGAGATGTTGGAGAGAGTCCAGAGGCGACTGAGGTAGTTTCTGACCTGTGGAATGTCGAGTATGAGGAAAGATTGAGAAGATGTAATTTGCAGAGTCTGGTGAACAGGAGGAAGATGGGAGATATGATAGAGACCTATAAGTTGGTAAGGAGTTGTTATTGGATTAATGATGGAGAAGTTCTACATAAAATAGTGGGAGATAGGCAGAGAACCAGAACCAGAGGTCATCCCTGGAAACTCTATAAAGAGGATGTGAGTGGCAGGTTTTTTTTTATGCAGAGTTGTGAATGATTGGAATGCCTTGCCTGAGGGTGTGGTGTCTGCAAGGAGTTTGAGTGTGTTTAAGACAGGTATGATGAGCTGTGTGTGTGATAAAAGGACCTCCCAGATGAGTCTTTGACTCCATGAGGTGTTGGGGTAATAATAATAATAATAATACTAATTTGCACACATTTCTGACAGATTCTCTTGCCACACCCTCTCCTTTCTCATAATTGCATTGGATTGGAGACTGGAGATTGGAGTCAGTTGTGAGTGCTTTTTCTGGATGGGTTCAAGGACAGGTATGATAGATTGTATGGATAGTTTGGGTCTCCTGCAATGAGTCTTTGGACCACGTGAAGGTGCCTGTATAATAATAATAATAATTTTATGCAGATGATGTTATATTTCTAAATAAATCCAGTACAAGTCTACAGGATTGCCTAAATAAACTGAATAACTGCTGTATTAAATTTCACATAAAAATTAATAATAAAATGAAAAAGACTTGAAAATAAGCACAAACACTGAAAACATCAACTGCTTCTAAATGAAGACTCTACAGAACAAGTAAATCATTTCATCAATTTAGGCACAATTTTTAGTAATGATGGCAATTGAATATGGAAATTGACAACAGAATTAACAAAGGTATGGTAGGAAGTTAACTGAATAAATTTATATGAGATAAGAGAGAAATCAGTCAAAATGCTAAACTGTATACAAGACAGTTTTTAAACCAATTTTAACTTATGGATCCATAAGTTGAGTTAGAAATGAAACACTTGTTCAAAGATTAGAGACCACAGACATGAGAGTTCTGAGAAAGATCAGGGAAGGGAACAGATGATGTCAACTGCAGAATTATATTATATTATGAAGACATTTGACATTGCTAACATACAGGAATATGTGGAGAGAGAGCTAATCTCATGTGGTATAGTCACTTAAACAGAATGAAAGAGGAATGGTTAGCAAATCAAGCGTTTTTTGCCAGGATGAAAGGAATTTGTAAGTACCTTAGAAGGTTCTAACAATTGCTGAAAGTGTTTTCACTTGGTTATAAGTTAAATTACACTTGACAAGAATGTCAAGTGTAATTTAACAAGAATGAGCAAACAATGTTTACACATGAAGTGTTTATTCAACTAGGCTACTTTTATACAGAAGCTAATGACTTCACATTAACTGCTTTACTATCCCATAATGCAAAGCACACATCTATTCATGTGTGTATAACGCTATGCATAATGGGAAGGGCCAATACCCAGACTTAGACCAATACCAGCAAGACCAATACCATATACAATTAGTGAAAAGGAGTATCACCTTATTATTAAAATACTCTGATCAGAGAAGTGTTTCCACTTGGCTATAAGTTAAATTAAACTTGACAAGAAATTATATTCTTGTCAACTAAGTGAAATAAACTTTCTACAACTATCTCTGATGTAAATTCAACAACTTGACAAGAATATAATTTCTTATCATGTTTAATTTAACTTATAGCCAAGTGGAAACACTTCTCTGATCAGAGTATTTTAATAATAAGATGATACACCTTTTCACTACTTATATAAAGGAAATTTATGAGATGTCTACATTACTTCAGTCTTGGTATCTCTTCTGGGCCTGGCTCCCACTGATGACATTTAATAATGTTCATCTTTGGGTTTGCTTACTTCCTGGGGAGTAGTGGTTTTGCTTGTGGAAGGTTTTTGCCTGTCATTGAGTGGAGCTACCACTGAGTTTTCGGTCCTAGTGAGATTCAGGTCTGGATCAATGAGTTTAGTAGTGATTCTTTAGGGTTACTCAGTGAGATTTATCTTAATCTTGGAGATCATGCAGAATATTTGGAGAGGTACACTACACTTTAACAGTACCTCAATAAATGTCGAAACCAATCTGGATAGTAGCCCATCCCATTCAAACTCATAATAGGTTCTGGGTTTGAATCCCACAATGGGTTATGGATGTTTATAAAAGCCTGCTTTGGATGAGCTTTTATAGCTCCTTGAGTTTGTAAGGCTTGTCTTTTTTTTTCTTTTTCTTCTTCATAAGATTATCTTTGAGTTTAGACACTGGTCTAGATCACGGGTCGGCAACCTATGGCTCCCTTTTGAATGAATAATTGCGACGCTTTTCATTATTAAATGATCTATCTAAACATAGAAGTAAAAAGAAATGTTTTGTAGGTCAAATGACCCCTAACCATATGTCGATACTCAAAAAATGCCAGTTTACATTGGGCACGATCAGCCAAGCAGAGCGCTACTTTGTAGCGAAAATTAATCGCTACAAATTAAATTAATTTGTAGCGAATGGCGATTGCTATGGTAGCGCTACAATCGAGCAGTTGGCTTGGACACATTTATGATGTCACGCTAGGCTAGCAAATGTAGTGTACGGTAGCGCTTGCCTGTCTGAATGCGCCCATTGTCTTTGCATACAGTGCAGGTATGGTCTGTAAATCTGCTCACTTTGTTAAAATAAGTAAAGGTTTCATAGTGGACATTGCAGTGCTTTCATTTACTGGTGATTGTGTTAGGTAACATGAATATTGTAACATTAAATTAAATATTAACAAAATAAATATATTTTTATAGTATTTAAAATGTCAGCAAAGAAGAGAAAGATAGAACAAGAAAATCAGGAGTTTAAAAGTGAATGGACCGAAACCTACACGTTTGTAGCAAATACAGCAGGTTTTCCAATGTGTTTAATATGCTATGAAAAGCTTTCAAACAAAAAAATAAAATATAATATGACATTTTTTAAATAAACACAATACATTTGACAAAGTATATCCATGGGGAGATGAAAGAAAAAAGGCAGTGGAAGAATTGCAACGCAAAGTAAACCTAACTAAATGCTCATTTTCCAAATGGATAAAAAGAATCAAGAAATACAACTTTGCTAGTTTTGTGACTGTTCAAGAAGTTTTGTGACTGTTCAAGAAGTTGTTAAATGAGGAAAACCTTTTATGGATGGTGAATATGTGAAAGAATGTTTTATTAAAATGTCCAAATATCTTTTCTGCGATTTTAAAAACAAAGCGGAAATAATTACAAAAATAAAAGACATGCCATTATCTGCTAAGATTGTAAGGGACAGAACTATACAAATGGCAGAAGATATAACAAATCAGCAGGTTACAGATCTAAATTCAACACCAGGATTCTCCATTGCCTGTGATGAATCATGTGATGTGGATGATATTGCACAGATTGTACTTATTTGTAGATACATAAACTCTCAAGGACCTCAGGAAGAATTACTCGATATACTGCCACTTACAGGACAAACTCATGGAGAAGACATTGAATCTGCTGTTACCACTTGCTTGAAAAGTAAGGGTATTAATATTAACAAAATAATATCTATTGCGACCGATGGGGCGCCGAGCATGAAAGGTACAAAAAAAGGTTTTGTATTTAAAAAAACAAATTTTGCATGACGTGTTTTCCTTTCACTGCATAATCCATCAAGAGATACTTTGTGCACAAATTTTTCCAAAAGAGATAACAGTGGTGATGGATTTGGTTGTAGAAATTGTTAACAAAATGATGGCAATACTGCTACATCATCGGAAAGTTTGTGAACTTCTTAAAGAAATCAATTGTGAATATTCCGATCTTCTTTTGCATAACAGAATAAGATGGCTTTCCAGAGGTGCGGTGCTGATGTGATTTGCCATCTGCCTTGGAGATGGTTAAGTTGTTTCTAAGACAAAAGGACCTTGAATATGCACAGTTAGAAGATACTCATTGGTTACAAAAATTCTACTTTATGGTGGATATGACTTCCCATTTAAATGCACTAAATAAGAAACTACAGGGAAAGGGAAATACAGCAGTTTTGCTTTTAGAAGAAGTGATTTCGTTTCAACAAAAATTATATTTTCCTATGTTGAAGAAATATCAACAAGAATAAGCTGATAATTCCATAAATTTAACCCTTTTCAAAGAAATTGTGGTAAATATGCGATCTAAATTTAATGGGAGATTTGAGGAGTTTAGAAAGAACAAGGCAACTATGTCATTTTTATTGTGACCACTTGAAATTAATCCTGCCGAATTAAATTTGTCACCTTTTGCTGGAATTGATGAGGCTGCATTTCAACTTGAGTTAGAGGACCTGAAAACCAAGAATTTGTGGAATCCAAAATTTAGAAATCTTAAAGCTGACCTGGAGGAGTTGGAAAGACAAAAATCTACCCTTGTAATACAACACAAATAGAAGATCTTAAAAAGCAAGATCAGATTGTATTTGACACATGGAATTGTTTACCGGACACTTACATTCAGTTAAAAACATACGCATTTGGACTTCTATTGATTTTCAGATCAACATATTTGTGTGATCAAATATTTTCTAATATGAATTTTATTAAAAGTAAGTTGAGAAACCAACTAAACAACGTGAGTCTTTCGTCATGTTTGAAAATGAAAATTACGGCGTATTTGCCGCATATTGAGAAACTATCCGAAGAAGTTCAACAGCAAAAGTTGCACTAAGAAGATATTTTAAATTAAAAAAATTAAAGAAATAAATATTTTATCGGATTTTATACATATGCTTTTGTAAGGAGAAGGAAATCTTTGTTTTATTATTTAATATTTTAAAATATCATATAATTTCATGTGAGATGTCACCCCCTGTGTTTTACAAGTATGATAATGTGCTACTGTATTAAAAAAAAAAAACATGCAGCTCCCTAATTTTTTTTTAAACTAGTGTTTCACCAGTGCGGTAACAATTAATGTCATGTAGGCATTCTCAATTTCTTGCTGCTGAGATAACCTCTGAATTATCCATTAAGATGCTATAGTGTCACAAGGAAGTCAGAGGAGTTAAAATGCAAGTTCTTATAGAAATTACTTCTTTTAAGCTTCTGTCTGTGGTTGTGTGTGGGTTTACCCTTTTCATTTTTTAGTTGTTGTTCCTCATAGAATCCCATCTTTTGCTATGCTTAAGCTGTTATTATTATGAAAATTATGAATTACGCTATTATGAAATTAAAAGCTTTTGATTATCTATCTATCTAAATACACACACAAATAAATAAAAAGAATCATTTATCGTGTCTTGCTGTTACTATGGTACACCATAAATACTATATTAATTAAGAAAAAGTGTATTTGTATATCTTATTAGGGTTTATAAATTGTATCTGCATATAAAATTTAAACAATTGTATTTAATTTAGAACTTAATCATTCTGCATGTGATGCATAATTAATTGATACACAGAAGTGAACTGAAGTGTTCTAACATGTGGAATATGAATTTCATAGTACCTAAGATTAAACTGAATTTGTCTGCAATTTGTTGCTGTTAATATCTTTCAAGCATCATGGTGATTTGTGCAATCTTCAGTTAACATAGGTTTTTAGTGCAAATTACATTAAAGACACTCAGTAGATAACATCCTGATCACTAAAATGTTATTCGTGATACTATGAACAGTACTGTAATGATGTGATGATGTTGATGTTTCCAGTCATAATAGAAATGGGAAGGACATCAGGATGTTCTACATTTATGAAATATTATTGTTGATCGGTCTACTATCAGTCTTTGATTGTTGTTGCTATCTGCACTGTGCATCCTTTTGATAAGTCATGAAGAGACAAGTTGGTCAGCAGCAAAAAGTGAGTGAGTTAAATGGTGAACAAATCCGATCAGATGCAATCTCCCCCCCCCCCAAAAAAAAAAGTTAAGAAAAATTAACATCATGAATTGTTATTTCTTACCTCTAGCACTACTATTAGAAGAATGATACCACTTGTTGATAAATTAGGAAACATTCTATGAACCTGTCCTGACATACCAATCAGAGCACAATTTACTATTACAGCTATTACACCCATTATTTCCATTGCATCCTAAAGGAAGGAAACATTCATAATCAAGTCAAATACTAACAAAGCAAATTTTTATAGTTAATTTAAACTAAATGTTATGTCTAATATAAATAAAAAAAAATAAAATATGAATTTTAATCCATTTCTGTTCCATGCTACTTTTAAATCCAGCATTACTATAATTTATTCTTTCCATATTCTTCAACCTATGTACAACATATATTAGAATATTATAAATTTCTGTAATGATGTAATATTGAGTTGATATTATCAGAGAAATCAGATTTAACACAAGGATATTTATGGCATGTTACTTGAGGTTAATGAATTTTATGTATTAATTAATACATAAAACACAAACAGGAATAAGAATATCTATGACAGAGAAAATAGAGGTAATATTATAGTACAGAGCCTGTGCAGCTCAGTGGATGTGGCGTTTGCACACCACCGCGCTAGGCCGCACGAAGGAAGTCTTAGTTTCGAGTCTAGTCGGCGACTAGAGGAAATTTTTCTAAGCCTATTTTCGACCGGTTCCCGAGTTAGTCGATCTCTGGCACGGGCAAGCAGGTTTTTCCTCCCGGAAACTCGGGTTTTTCGTCCTGTAAACTCAAGAAAATCGACCGTAGAACCCACATTATTTCAGACATTAAATATATTGTGTTAGGGTTAGAGACCACGAGATGGCGGCACATTTGAGCCGCCTCTCTTCACTGCGTACCGCTTAATTAGTGATAGCCTTGGGCCATCTGTCTCTGATTGGGTACCAGTGGAGATTGAACTGCCCACTCAGTCTCCAAAAGTTAGATAGGGCTAAATGGCCTCGCCTACTCCCGTATATACGGGAATAAAAAGGCGTTAGCTGATTTTTTTTTTTTTTTTTTATTATAGTACACTTGAATAGCCACATGGGATGTTAAAACATTACACTAAATGGGTTAACTTGAGAATTTAATGGGAGACATTATAATGAGATTATAATGAGATTTAATAGTGAGACAAGATAGACAGAAACTTGAAAAAAGAATTGAAAGAAGATAAAGAACAGCACATAACAGGTGTTGAGCCAGTGCTGCCACTCTTTTAAGAGTGGCAGCACTGGTTCTAATGGCATAAATAAAGTTGTTATAATAAATTTCTATGTGAAAGTGGCTGTTTAGAAATATATAATAGCAGCTAGGCCTATGAGATTTTTTTTTTTTCTGTTTTCTGTTAGTTGTGTGATCTATGGCTCAATTTGTATGTTTTGTGTATTTGCAGTACCAGAAGTTCCAGGAAAAAAAAACACTGGCATATACTAATCTATTTTTCATTTAAAATTTTTCATTTGTGTTTCTTAGGGGGGGGGGGGGATCTCCCCTCGATGAGTCTTGACAGATTATGTTCTTAGGAAGTACCTCCCACGATGAGTCTTTCGACTCCATGGAGGCCTGAATAATAATAATAATAATAATAATAATAAATAAAAGTATATGAATGGCTGAGAAATATTTAGTTAGGGGGCCAAACATGAATTAAAACTTTGTGCAGAACATCTAGAAATATTATTCACTATAACTATTTAATGATATTAAATCACAGTACTGCAAGAGTAAAATAAATGATAATTTATTAAGCTGCTGCTCTGAGGATGGTGATTTGAAATCCGACATCCTCAGAGCACAAAGAAAGACTTGTCAGTACAAGGCATTATCAAGTAAGTGGAAAACAATTCAAAACTGTAAATTAATAAACTATAATATGCTATGGCACCAGGATTTGATTTAAAGTAGTCTATTTGTACTAAAATCAGAGAACAGAAGTATCAACTTCTATGGAGTATCATTATCATTACTTCCTAATATGTAGAAGGGGTGTCAGGATGCTACTGTATTTATTGCTAACTAGCTACAATTTTCTTTCAAATTAATCTAATACCTATCAAGTCTTTAATATTGTCAGATCTCATATAGTCTTATGAGGCACCAGTAACCCAATCTAATATTAATCTACCTAAATTTTTGTCTTCACTAGGTTATTTTTCTTGCATTTATGTTATAGCCAGCCTGGCTGGCTGAGTGGTTAGTATATCTACTCTACAACAGGACAGCTTGTGAGTTCAAATCCCTCTTTTGGCATGGACATACGTGATTGCCTATAGGTAGCAGATGAAATTCATCATCTGCAGTGAGACCACTGCCCGACTAATCAGAAGTGGTATTAAAAAGTTCCATTTATGGTCTCTAGAGCAGTTTCCAAACCAGCTAAAAATGAATAAAAATATAAAAAAATATATTAAAATTAATAAAAAAATGGAAAAAAAAATCCTTACCTCACCTACAGTACTGATGTACAGTTGTTTATAACCTTTTGTGGGTGGGAACCACATAAAAATAAATAAGATAAAAATAAAAAATTATAGTGTCAGACAACTGTTCTGTAATCCATTCTTCCCCTATTCTGTTTATAAGGCAGATCAATGTCAAGTTTTTTGCTAATATCTCCTGTTTTAATATGATTCTGCCATTCATCATCAGCAGCATCAGCATCTGTTCACTCCAGTAATTTTCCTCAGTATTTTCACATCTATGGAATCTAGTCTTCTTGTGTATTGCCTATTGGTTTTTGGCTAGTTTTTTCTTGTTCCAAATGTCTTACCATTATACATAGTTTTGCTTATTCCATTATGTATATTTAATTTGCATCTTCACTAAAATTTTTGTCTAAATAGTAAAATGTTTTAATTGTTCTATAGTTTTTACTACTGAGAATGCTACTGATTTTTGAATCAATTTTTAACATTTATTTAAGTGATTTAAATAGTGTGAAGGCTTATACTGGCTTATTTCAGAATATAATCACATGTATTTAAGTTAAAGAGGCTGACTTATTGCTAAGGTATAATGTAATAATAATCCTTGGTACTTACATGTCCTTGAGGCTCAACATCTGCATAATTGACTTTCATAACCAAAATTTTAATATGAGGTGGTTTGCCTTGGCCTAAATATATATTTTTGTGTATAACTTGCATGTGGTGCCTTGATTGTTTGGCCTTATAGCAAGATAAAATAACTCAGGTTTCTAGGAGAAAGAACCCTGCCAGATCCATATAAGCCCAACTAACTTATCTTCAATTGAAAACCCCCAATACAGAGCTTCGTCAAAACCAAACGAGTTATGGAACTCAATACTCAAGCACAAGCCACATTTTGCACTGTATAATGCTACATTATAATGCATTATAATGATGTATCTACATAATGATCCTTATTATTATTATTACAGTAACCTCCATGGAGACAACACACTCATTCTGGGAGGCTTACACCACCAGCAACATGTCTATCATAATGAACTTGAAGTTATTTACACTCCCTGCATTCACAGTTCACTCTGGCAATGAAATCTACTCACCAACAGCTCTCCACATAAAATATCTACTTCTCACACCCATTTTCACCATATCTTTATACAACTTCTGGAAATGGTCTCTCATTCTTCCCATCATAATGCCCACTCTTTTTATATTTCTTTCTGTATTAATCTGGTAGAATCCCCTAACCAACTTGTACCACCAGCATATCTCCTCTTTTACTTATATCCAACAAACTTTGTAATCCACTTCCTTGACAGCTCTGCATTACCAACACTCCAGAGTCTCAATATCACTTTGGTCATTTGTCTTTGGATCCTCTTTATCATTTCAACACTGAAATGAAACACTAGGCAATCAAATCTGGGCACAATAATCCATGTGTGGTCTGACCAATGCCCTGTATAGAGGCACCACCACTTCCTTATCCCTATATGTCAATGTACTTTTTATCATAGCAGCAATATGATGTGCAGTCTTTTGCAACACTTGCAATGTGTCCTCAGCACATTGCAAGTACTGTAAGAATCTGATGACAACATCAGAAGATGTATCCATAACCAAAGTAGACACTTTGCCTCCAACTGGGGAGTGTGACCATGTGGTCTTGTTGTGAGAAGCTGCCAAACATCTGGAATTCTCTGTCAAGAAGGGGGTTTATGTTTAACTATAAGGCTGGTGATTATGAGAGACTCAGAAGTCATTGTGGAACAATGCCATGGCTTGAGAAGCTACAATGAAAGAATGTCAGTGGTCTATGTCAAGTGGTCAGAGATCACTTGAGAGTAGCAGTATAAGACTGCATACCCAAGGTCAGGAGAATAAACCAAGTAGGAATTTGGTTGATTATGGATATAAAAGCAAGAGCTGGAAAAAAAAAAAAAACATTCTGGAGACGATATAAAAAAAAAAAAGTGATCAGCACGCACACACACGATCAGTACAAAAGTGCAAACAAGAAGAGTGACTAGTATGGTAAGAAAGCCCAAATCCGACTATCAGAGAGAATTAGTCAAACATGCCAAAGTAAACCCAAAAGAATTTTTTTCATTATGCAGCAAGTAAGAGAAGAAATGACTATGGTAGAATCACTTTAAACAATGCTCATGGCAGGAAAGTAACTGAACCAAAAGAAATAGTTGACTTGCTGAGTGATCATTTTGCAAAGGTGTATCATCCAGGTGGTGATTTTACTGAGATGCATATCAACATTGAGGTAGATGAATATGAGGTGTTCAGCACATTAAAAAATATGAATGTGAACACAGCAGTGGGACGGGATGACATATATTAGCCAGTGTACTACGTAAATGTGCAGGAGAATTGACATTGCCTTTTATGAAGTTGTTCAATCTAAGTCTCAGCTCTGGCAGAGTTCCATGAGAGTGAAAAGAGGGTAAGATGCATAAATGGTGCTTCATTTACCATTGCATAAAGGTGGCTCCAAGATAGAGGTAGCAAACTACAGATCAATTAATATATTGGGAGTGGCTGTTAACGTATTGGAAAAGTTGGTGAATAAAATACAACAGTGGGTGGATAGGGATGCAATACTCTCTAGTGGGCAGAATGGCTTTGGGTAGGTAAAGGGTAGGTCCTGTCTTAGTAATTTATTCACATTTTATAATATAATAAAGTGACAGCAGAACTAGATAAAGGTAATGACTACACCATGATACTGCTCAACTTTGCCAAGGCATTTGATAGAATACCACATGGAAAAATATTATAAAAACCGGAGAGAATGGGAATGGATATGAGGCTAGAAGCATGGATGGGGGGGGGAAGACAGACAGACACCAGAGAGTAGTATATGGTGGAGTGGAGTCTAGGATAATGATGGTGACAAGTTGAGTACCTCAGGGTTTGGTACTGGGCCACTACTTTTTAATTTGTATATCAATGACATAGGGAAAGATTTAAGAGGGGATATTCAGTTGTTTGCTGATGATCCAAAACAAGGAAGAACAATAGTTGATTAAGATGATGTAGATATTCTGTAGGATGATTTAAATAAACTGAATTGTGAGCTAAGAATAATGATTGTCAATTTAATGTTACAAAATGTTATGCACTTCAGGTTGAAAAGGTTGCATAAAGTGTATCATATTGATGGTATTGGTTTGCAGGAAATTGGTGAGGCTAAAGACTTGGGGATAATGTGGACAATGAGTTGAAATACAGAGAGCATCAAAAGAAAATAGAAAGCAAAAATCAATTTTGGAAATCATATACGAAAGAACTTGAACATGATTTCTATGGTATACAGAAACAAATATGGAAATTTATTAATACACAAAAGAAGGAAGAAGCAGAATATATTCCAATATTAAAAGTATAAATAGAGGAATTAGAAAATTATTTTTATTATTATTATTATGTGACACCTCCAGGGAGTCCAAAGACTCATCGAGGGAGAGTGTGCCAACAGCATCGGACGATTAATTCCCTTCCAACTACTAACCGTGCTCAAATTTGCTTAACTTTTTTTTTTTGTGAGCAATTAGTAGCAGAGGCTCTACCAATCGACCAACCTTTGCTGGCAAACAGAAATGAAAATTGAAATAACAGAAATATTGAAAATGCAGTTAAAAAATTGAAAAATAGAAAATCACCAGGTCTAGATAATATTAATAATGAATTATTAAAAAATGGTAAAGAAATTATAATTCAGAGATTAAATATATTATACAACCAAAAAAAAAAAAAAAAAGATTCCGGTAGAATGGAAAAAAAGTATAACAATACCAACATTTAGAAAAGGAGATTAAAAAAACCCAGAAAATTATAGAGGGATAAATTTATTAAATAACTCATTAAAAATACTAACAAGAATCCTAAATAATAAAATAACAAAGGAAATTAATCTAATAGATGAACAACAAGATAGATCATGTAAGATGCAATATTCATAATCAGACAACAATAGAATACAATAAGAAACTATTTATATGCTTTATAGATCTGAAAAAAGCATTTGACAGAATATTAATTCATGATTCTAGTAACAAGGCTTATACATTGGTCAGACATAACTGGTAATTAGTTTACGGAATTAACAACGCATATAAAGTATATTAATTAAAGGTAACTTTAATGAATAACTTCTATATTTCGGCAATGTCACATTGCCATCTTCAGGAACATAAAGATATGGTATGTGCACGCAGGCACTAACACAAAGCAAATGAGGAAGAAAGCAAGAAACTAATATAGTTCCTAAAGTCCTAATGGTGCCCTCTTGCAGGCTAATTTGGTAGTCTTGGCAGTTGGGCTGAAGTTCTCATAATGTAAGTCTCCCAAATTTGGGGCAGTTTCATGCACCCAAATTTGTTGAGGTTAGGAACGTTTTTTAGAGTTGCTGAAGATTCTTTGAATAATCTTTTGTATTTAAACTTGCTGCGATGAATTATTTTTGTTTTCTTCCAACGAATTTTATGGTGGGTATCTAAAGCATGGTCTGCCAGCCCAGAGCGGCTGTACTGGTGAAATCGGATGTAGTCTTGGTGTTCTGAAATCCTGATATTTGTTGTTCTGCCTGTTTGGTCAAAGTAGGACAATTTGCAGCTGCAAGGGACCTGGTATACACCAGGTAGGTCTAGGGGAAGTGGTTGGTCTTTGGTAGAGCAGATAAGGGATGCCAACTTTTTATATGGTCTGTAACAGGAAGTAAGGTCATATTTTTTTGAGGATATTGGTTATTTTCTCAGAGGTGCCCTGGATGTAGGGGATGGTGATAGACTTGGTGTAATCTTTATTGTGGAGGGGGGGGGTTGTGGTTTACTGGTTTTAGTATTTTTTGGATTTTTTTGGGGTTATAGCCATTGGCTAAGAAAGTGTTGAGGATGTGGTTTAGTTCAGTAGTTAGGGCCTTGTCATCTGAGCAGATTAATTTTGGCCTGTTATATAGTGTTTTTATAATCCCATATTGTTGTGAGGGGGAGTGGTGGGACTGCTGGTGAATGTACCTACCAGTATGGGTGGGTTTTCTGTGAACAGAGAAAACCAAAGATAAATCAAGCTGGCGGGTGATTAAAGTGTCTTGGAAGGGGAGGGTGTTGTTTTCCTCTTTTTCTAAGGTGAACTGGACTCTGGGGTGTTGGTTGTTTAAGTGTGTTAGGAAGGAATGGAGTGTGTCTGAGCCATGTGGCCAAATAGCAAACACATCATCCACATAACGAAGCCAAATAGTGGTTTTTGTGGGACGGAGTTTAAGGCTTTCTCTTCAAATATCTCCATAAAGAAATTGGCCAAGGGTGGGGAAAGTGGTGAACCCATGGCTGTCCCCTCTATCTGTTTGTAGAACTTTCCTTGCCAAACGAAATAGCCTGAGTTCATTGTGAACTGAAATAGGGCTGAGATATCGGGAGGAAACTTGGCTTGGATGAGCTCTAGAGTTTCTTTGAGTGGGACATTAGTGAATAGGGAGGAGATGTCAAAACTGACCATTATGTCAGTGTGTTGGAGTGTGAGGTTTTCTATACTGGCTTGAAAGTGGGCTGAGTTTTTTATGTGTGATGGTGTGTTGCCAGTGTAGTGTGTGAGCATTTTGGCTAAATGTTTGGCTAATTTATATGTGGGGGAATCAAATTGTGTCCCATCCACTATGGGACACAATGGCACATTTTGTTTATGTATTTTTGGGAGTCCATATAATCAGAGGGATCTAGAGTTATAAGGTTTTAGTTTGTTGGTGACTTCCACATGCCAAGAAGTGACCTTCTTAAGGAGTCTGTGGAGAGTTCTAATCTGAGAGCTGGTCAGATTATATTCAATGGGGAGGTAAATCGTACGGTCTAGTACTAAAGCAGTTAGCTTACCTTTGTAGTCTTTTTGATTGAGCATCACAGTGGCATTTCCCTTATCCGCCTTGGTGATTACTATTTTTTTTTTGTTTTTCAATTCTTGTAGGTCAGCCCTACAAGAATTCTTTTATTAGCTAGTATTAGAAACCATTCCACTCCAACTGGCTGGAATGATGTTAATATATGTATATAGCAGACAACACAAATAATAGGACTCTAGCATTGATGCATAATTTTTTATTTCTATTTATTTATTTATTATTATTATTATTATTTTTTTTTTCACCAGAGGTCAGGCCAACAATTGTGGTAGCGGTTGGTCAGTGTCTTTAACGAACCAGTTTGATTGTAGTATAGCTTGTTTCTTGTGTATATTTGTACGCTCCAGAAGATGACCTTGACATAAAGGTCGAAACATCGAATTGTAGATTTTAGTTATATTAAACTAAAGTTTTTAATTCAAACACGGTAGTTGTCTCCATTATTTTCAAAAATGCTAATGAATGTGGGATTCCCAAAAGTGTGGATAATTCTGATAATGATCAGAAGTTATGTATACTGAGTCTCAGAACAAAAAAAAAATTCTTAGAAAATGGAGCGAAATATACCCAAACCAGAGAAATACACATAACATGTGCAACAAATTTTACAAGATGATTTGCTGCTCCATCAAACCATATTTATCCCTGCCATGCTCCACATCTCCTCATAAGTTTTTTTTTTTTTTTAATTATGCCATCATGAATTCACTTATTCATGTCTAGACTTTATAGGATCATGCTATTCGCTCTACCCAGCAACTTATAGGATACACCTATCACAAATGTTTATTAATAATTCATTTGCCATTAATAAAAGTATTTCTACTCACACTTATTCTTTGCTTTCATTTCCTATTCTCACATGATTTATAAACGAAGGTTCACATATTTTCATCTTTGAGTATTTCAAATATACCAACCAAATATAGCATTCCCCTTCATTGTTGTTTTCTAATAAATCCTAAAACAAACCGATTGTTCCCCCGCTGGAGAGGTATTCAAAGTTATCCTGCAATTAATTGCATTGGACCAATTAAGACAAGCGCTGATGCGCTATGCACTCTCAAAACTTTCATACATCGATAAAAATGCAATCATATGGTCATGTGGTCATATGGTCATGCAATCATACGGTCAGAAGGGATTGAGGCAACCTTCCCATGCCCCCCCCCCCCAACACACACACGCCAGTAGTGTTGCCTTGTGGTACATTATTGGTGCTTCAGACAAAAGAAGCCCCAGAGATGAATCACAGGCAACATGAAGCTAATGTCTCAAACAAGCCTCCTGGACTACTTACAACTATGATGAATACAAAACATAAAAAGTTCCATGCTGGCTTGATCGTCGCCCGGAATAACAAGGATCGCATTGCTTGTTTAGGTGGAGGGCAAGTTTCGAAAAATATGTTACAGTCCCCTAATCAACACTACCTCAAGATATGTTCCCTAAACATAGAAGGGATTTCTAAATCCAAAGCCGAAGTCATCGGCATAATAGCCAAAGATAAAGCAATTGATGTCTTGACTCTCCAGGAAATCAATGTGCCTGATACAGCCCTCAATAGACTAAAGATCCCAGTACTCATTCTTGTGTCTTATAACTGCTACCTCAAGCATGGCCTAGCAACCTATATCCTGCATGGTCTCAAAGATATAACCCAAAGTGTTCCTGTTACAGAATACTCCATAGGTATTAAAGTTCAAAATATCACCATCTACAATGTCTACAAACCTCCATCGTAATCCTAGCCCGATCAGATGGACCAACCTCCTCCTCGCACTGCTAATCTATGTCGGTGACTTCAATTCCCATCATACCATGTGGGGCTATTCCTCTAACAACCGGGATGGTAATAATCTAGCTAACTGGATGGATACATATACCTTGTATTTGAATTATGATGTCAAGCAGGATGGCACTCATTACTCAGCCAGATGGAACAGAACCAACACCCCAGATCTCTGCATAGTCACTAAAGACTCCGAAGACCACCCTCTTCCATCAACCAGAACCATCCTTAACAGATTCCCTAATAGTCAACATCGGAACACCAATCGTTAGATGGAAAAATCTGCAGGTCCAACTGGACTGCATTTCAGAAACAAATTGAGCAAACCATTACAGCAATTCCAACCACTCCTAATTGCTATCCTAGATTTGTTAAACTACTCAAATCTGCAGCAAAAGCCTCTATCCCTAGAGGCTACAGAAAACAATATATCCCATGTTGGAGTAGAGAAAATGAGGAACTTCTAGCCAAATACGAGGAAACTAAAGATCCAACTATTGTTAAGGAGCTCATATCAACCCTGGATGAAAACAGAAAGGAAAGATGGATCTCAACCATCCATGAACTCTATTTCATCACATCTAACCGAAAAAGCTGGTCACGTCTGAGAAAATTACATGGAGCAGAACCAACAACACACAAAACAACAGAGATAACTCCTGATCAGGGACCATTTATTGAAAACCTCCAAGATTCATTGCAGCTCTACCAGGAAAATTGCTGTACAAGCTTCCATCAAACAAATCCTGAAGACAGAACCCGAGCTTCCTGAACTCGTACACCCAGTATCTCAGGAAGAGGTACAAATAGCCTTAAAACTTACCAAGAATGGCAAAGCTGTAGGAGTGGATGGTATACTCCTGAAGTTCCTAAAACATCTTGGTCAACATGGCCAAACATGGCTGGCTGCCCTTTTTTCAGAAATCATCATGACTGGTAAATTACCAAAGCTATGGCAGGAAGCCAAAATAATTGCCGTGCCTAAACCAGGGAAGGATCCAAATGATGTGAAAAGCCTATGACCTATCTCCTTGCTTTGCACCACCTTTAAGCTCTTTGAAAGAATTCTCCTTAAAAGAATTTCACCACTCATTGAAAGAGCACTCCCGACTGAACAAGCTGACTTCAGGCCAGGAAGAAGTTGCTGTGACCAGGTCCTGGCCCTGACAACTCAAATTGAAGCAGGCTTCCAGAAGAAACTTAAATCTGGAGCCACTTTCATTGACATAACATCTGCTTATGACTGTCTGGATCAGGGGCCTACTCCTAAAACTAGGAAATATTATAAAGTGTAAAAAAACTTGACAACTTTTTGAATCTATTGTCTCCAACAGAAAGATCCAGGTCCATATTGGCAGAAAAAAGAGCAGGCCCAGATTCCTTCACAACGGTCTTCCTCAGGACTCTGTGTTATCCCCTATACTTTTTAACATCTATGTGTATGATCTACCTCATACCACATCAAGCAAGTATATGTATGCCGATGACCTAGCGATCTTACATCAATCCACCTCCTTTACTAACTTAGAATCAACCTTGAATACAGACCTGAATATCCTGGAAGAGTACTTCAAGCAGTGGTACTTGAAGCCAAATCCAACGAAAACAGTGTCCTCAGTATTTCACCTGTACAATGCAGAGGCAAATCAACAACTTAACCTTTCTTTTTGTGGAAAAATGGTAGAATATGAGCCTCACCTGAAATACCTTGGAGTGAGCCTGGACAGAAGCCTAACCTATAAAAGGCACATCATCAACCTCTCCAATAAAATTAAAACCAGAAATAATATCATTTCAAGGCTTGCTGGAACAACCTGGGGTTGTGGTGCAGAAGTCCTAAAGTTGTCTGCACTAGCCCTCACATTCTCTGCAGCAGAATATTGTGCCCCTGTCTGGGAAAGAAGTACACACAGTAACATTATAGACACCCAGCTAAACTCTACCATGTGCACAATTAGTGGGACAGTGAGAAGCACCCATCTCTCCTGGCTGCCTGTTCTATCTAACATTGCTCCACCACACATATGGAGAAGACAAGCCACGATTAAGGAATTTAATAAAGCATTGAGCAACACACTCCTGCCCCTACATCAGACTCTCATAAACCCACCTAATCTTCACCTCAAATCTAGAAAGCCCTGGTCCATGGATGAACTCTATTCAGCTGCGCTGCCATCAATATCTGACATATGGAGAGAATACCGGTCCATCAATCTCCCAACAAACAGCTTCCTGGTAGAAGATCCCTGTGCTCCGCAGCCTGGTTTTGATCTTCCTAGGAAGATTTGGTCATCAATAAACAGGATCAGAACTAGATAGGGCAGATGTGGCTACGTTCTTCATAAATGGTGGCTGTCAGATCACCCTTATTGTGATTGTTCTCCAGTGGCTCAGACAATTACTCATATTGTGTACGACTGCCCAATGCGTCAATTTCTCAGTGGTAGCCTACAATGTGATGGATGAAGCCTTGAACTGGCTTTCCAACCTGGACCTTGACTAGTTGGTATGGTGGTGGTTATGGAGGAAACAGAAGATTATGGTCCCGTCTCACTACAAAGACGTTATTCTCGTAGTCTTCGTCATAGTATCAGAAGAACTCCTCCTCATGTTAGAAGATGATGATACAATGTGAAATGGGCCTCCTCGAATGGATCAGGTTTTCTCACACAAGACACAACTGTTCTCTACTTAAACCTTGGATATAGCTACATTTATGTTGTGAGAACATGCAGCCTTGTCATACTTGTTGCAGCATGACGATAATCGTCCCTGGCTTGATTATGACAAGTTACTTTTGCTTTATTTAAAAAAAAAGGAAAGACTTAGAAAGCAGGTTGTGCCTTTTATGTAATGAACTTTTATATATTAAGATTTTCATCATTTGTTTCTGGAAATTGTGATTGTACTTTTCACTTACCAGTTTCATGTAGCCATAAGCATAAATAAATAATAAATACAGCCAGAAGGTACTAAGCAGCTGATTACTTCAGTACAACTCATAAATACCCACAGTCCATTAAATCTCTATATTTTACAACAACTAAAAAACAGCCACAGAAAGTGCTATGCCTACCGTGCGAAGTAAAGATGGCGGCAATAAAGGCCAACAATGGAAGATTACCTCGAGTCCCGTCAGCGTAGCGTCACCAATCAAAAATCAGCATAGCGTCACCAGCAAACCGAATGACATTATGAAGTGCCACAGCTGTGAAACCGAAGTCAAAGAAAGGAAAAAAGGTATATTGTGTGATTTCTGTCACAACTGGCTACATATTTCCTGCACAAAAATAAATGAATCGGTGCAGGAAATATGCTTTTTACCAATCTAAACCAGCCCTACTTCTATACGATGTGCCTCCCTTCTGTAAAACAAATACTCAACCTAGGCAAAAGAGTCAATAACCTCGAGCAACAGTTAAATGCCGTGATCAATACCTTCTCCTCCAAAATCAGGAAGTTGAAAACTAAACTCGAGACGCTCAACGACCAGCACCTGACCTCAAGTGCGATCATACCTGCTAACGAACTTCGTGAACTAATCACATCATCGGTACACGAGTCACTCGAGGCTGAAAATAGAGAACTCAATGCTGTTATCCTGAACTTTCCGATGGAAAACGGTAAATCCTTAAAAGAAGACATCGGCAAACTTGCTGGAGAATGCAATTTCAATCCCAGAAATATCGTCAAATATCATCATATCAGATCCATAAACAAAAGAAAGCACGGAACGAACTTTCCACATCTCGTGAAAGTGACCTGTGACTCACCAATAAACACAACCAAATTTATAACAGTGACAAACAACAAGCTAAAGGACAGCTGCCCCCAGTCGCACATATGTGCTCAACCTGATTCGACCTTTGCCCAGAGAGAGCAAAGACGCCAACTCCGAAGACAACTAGAACGCCAAAATGGAGACAACAGTTGGGTGATAGACTGCAAATGATCCAAACTAGTACAAAAACCAAGTGATGCCACTAGCAGACACCAGTGTGCAGGCACTGCATCCATGCCTCACAGAACCTTGCACATCCACTTCACCAACATCTGTGGCCTCAACTCCAACCTTAATAGCATCCACTACCATCTGCAGTCCACCAAACCCCACCTACTCTTTTTAACAGAAACTTAAATCTCACCTTCCCCCAGCACTATTCATCTCAACCTTCCTAACTATACACTATTTAACTCCTTTCGACCCAAAGGTGGCATCTGTGCATATATTTGTGGCATCTGTGCATATATCTGTGCATATATCCAGAGAGCAACTAACTTAGAATCGCCCAACTTCGACCTTCTTTGGCTGAAGATATCCCTCCCTGACTCAGTCAAATTTATCTGCTGTCTCTATCGCTCTCCTAATACCACCAATCACTCTGAGCTCTTTCATTTCCTCTACTCAAAAGTTGATTTTCTCCAGTCCCACTCTCCTAACAGCGAAATCATCCTCCTAGGTGATTTCAATGTCCATAACAACAATTGGCTTTCCTCTTCCAGTTGTACAGATCCTGCAAAGAGATGATGAAATATTTGCAGTCACTAATGACCTCACACAAATTCTTTAAAAAATTGACCAGAATAGCAGATAACCCAAACCACTCCCCAAATACCCTAGATCTCTTTCTTACTAATGACCCCCTCCAAATATTCAGTGAACGTAGTGAGCCCCCTGGGAAATTCTGACAACTTAGTGCTAATCTCCTCCCCCATGTAACAATGCATACACAGTCACTCCCACACAAGAGTAGTTTGGCATTATAACAGTGCCAAATGGGACAGTCACCGAGACTGCTATGCTTCATTCCCATGATTAGACTATTGTTTCCGGTCTTCCAGTCCAAACATATGCATTGAAAGCATCACCAAAGTGATCCTCATGGCATAAAAACATATATTCCCCACAGTACTCAGACCTGCTGTCCCCTAACTAAACCCTGGTTCTCCAAAAAATGTGCCAACGCTGTACAAATGAAAAATCAGGCATACCACAACTGGCTCAAATCAAGAACCCCATCCTCATTCAATGCCTATACTGAAGCCCAAAACAAATGCAACAAAATTATCAATACTTTAAAAACAGAATTTGAACGGGCCAAAAGCAGGAAACTTGCAGCCTGTCCAAACGGTAGCCGTGCCTTTTGGTCTCTTGCCAAGGCAATTGGCCGTAACTTTTGCCCTACACTATTCCCACCTCTATCATACCCAGATGGCTCAATTGCAACATCACCCATAGAAAAAGCTAATCTCCTGGCATCACCCTTTGCCTCCAATGCAGACACAACTGACAATGGCAAATGCCCTCCAGTCATTCCAACTACCCAACATACAATGCCCCCTGTATCCTTTTTCCAAAAAGACATCACAAACCTGTTGTCTAAATTAGACACAAAAAAGTCTCCTGCCCATGATGGCATTCCTCCAATTATCCTGAAGGTCAACCCACAGAACATCAACCACCACTGCCCTTAATTCCGACCTCCACGCCATCTGCCAATAGGGCTCAGATAACCTTGTCAACTTCAACGCTAGAAAAACCCAGTTCTGTCTTATTTCTCACAAAAAAGAACCATTTTCCCCCAGCATTGTTTTTGATAACACTCAAATTCTCAGACTAGATGAAATTTCTCTTCTCAGAATTACCTTGACATTTCTCTTCTCAGAATTACAAGCCTCTCCTGGCATAAACACATCACAACCATTGCATCCTCAGCTTCCCAAAAAATAGGTTTTCTCTTTCACTCAAGATGCTACTTCATCTCTAAACAGCTGTTAGCACTATAAAGTCACAAATCCACCCAGTTCTCGAATACTGCTCTCACATCTGGAGTGGGGCTCCAAAAAGCTTCCTCAAAATGCTTGACTCAATATACAGAGGAGAGCAATAAGACTAATAAATGACCCATCCCTCACCAACTCACCCCCCCACACTTTCACATGGATGCTTGGTCTCTGCAATCTGTATATTCTATAAATATTTCCATGGGAAATGTTCATCTGAAACAGCATCAATAAATACTAAGCCCATTGGAACACATACAGCTGCTGCCCAACATCCTTTCACAGTACACCTCGAAACCCACAGAACAAGTTTCTTTTCCTCCTCATTCATCCCTGTTACTGCAGTACTGTGGAACAGTCTTCCCCCAGACGTATTTCCCAAGGAATACAACATACAGGCATTCAAATCAAATGTAAACAAGTTTCTCCTTTCGCTACCCACCACCTATATACTATCGTACTATATGTTGACCAGCCAGCTTCCTGTATATGGGCCCAACATAAAAAAAAACAAGTGCATCTGCAGAAGAGGGGGGGGGAACCGATGAACTCCCCTGGGATTGAGTAAAAAATTCCACAAATTATAGTTGTAAAAGTAATTGAGATATGTAACCTTACACCCTCAACCATGGGACACTTTTTCTGTCTTAAAATTTTATTATAGTTGGCCTATTTCGGCCCACGGCGGGGTAGCTATAGAACACGTGTTTTATTGCAACAATAAAGCACGCGTTCCTGTTTTTGGTTCATCTTTTTCTGATTTGTGAAAAAAATGTTCATACTGTTGTGAACAGCGATCAGTGTTCGTTTGCCCTCTGTGTCTAGTGAATCACTGAGTGAAGTGTAAATTGTAAATTTATAGTGAAACAAATTTAAACAGAAAAATACATATTTAAAAGGTAAGTGTATGCAATTGAATATTATTTTACTTGTTAGTTTTATGATTTTTTTTTTTTTGCTTTTAAACTGAAATAATTCAATTTAGGATTTTGGGATTAATTAAGTAGTTGATTTTTAATAAAATATGCCGATCAATTTTTTTATATATGAAATTGTGCTAAAAACTGTATTATAGTTCCCCACAGATTAGAAATCCTTCGGCACTTCTGTGCATGTCCCAAAAAGGAGAATCCATTCCGATAATAGGGTAATCAATCCATCTTCTGGGATGAGTTTGTTTATTATTACAGGTCGGAAAATTTAGCTTTTCTTTTACGAACATTGTAGTTTTTAAAGTGTAGCTATTTTTGCTTGTATAATAGAGTATTAACAAAATTAAAAAAAGGTATACCATAAAACAAAAATTTAACGAAATTTATTTTTAAGAAAGTTTTCTATAAAATAAAAATAATTATACAGAACAGAAATTTTTTTCAAATGAACTTAGATATTCTAAACCGATTAATTATTTATGACTTGTTGTGACTCTTTTAATAAGACATGCAAAAAAAAGGTTGGAAAAAATATCATTATCAAATCCTTTTAATCTTCATAGTCACCTGAATTGGAGTACGAATTGCCATCACTTTCACTTAAACTGATCACCAAAGGTTCACATAATTCTTCGATAATTCCGTCTCTGTCCCAATTTTCCAATGAGGTGACATGAGAGCAATATTTTCCCCAGTTTTGAACTGTAATACTTTCAATCGTGTGTTCTGAAAGCTTAAAAAGTTTCAACATGTCAATTTCCCAGTTACGTTGTGATGGCGAATGAAACTTTCAACTTCTGCCCAAACATACTCAATAGCATTCATATAGCAATAGCATTAAAACAAAATCCGATTTCATGAAGTATTTTCCTTAAAGTTTCTCTTTTCCCGGAAAATTAATCTTTTCTTTAAGCACAGGAATCAATTTCGGAACAGTTGGCACTCTTTTCTCGACCACGTAAAATTCGTGAATAGTTCTTCTTATAACGTCTACATCAAAATCATTCAAAGCTATGGCTTTGATAGTTTTCTTTCTCTTGCGCTTTTTTTTAGGAGATTTAAATTTTGGCTTACCTTCATCTTTTGATTCCCTATGAATTCTTTTAACAGTTGACCCCAATACACCCGCACTTGCATTTTATGACTTGAGAAAGGGGAACAAGGAGACTGCTGTTTAATGACTCTTTTTCGCAGAATGTCAGCATATTATTCAATATTCTTTTGCAAGAGCTACCGAAATATTTAACAGAACTTGTTGACTGTACTGGATCCATCATACAAAATAATAATAAAAAAAAAATGCAAAAAAGCAACAACAAAAATCAAGCTACTACTAGTACAGCGACAGGACAAGAAAGCACATGATTTTGCATGTTGGCGACCAATTCGTACATCCTTTTTTACAAGAATGAAAGATCATTAAAATCGATGTAAAATGAAAATAATGTATTTATAGTTTACATTGACAAATAATTACATTAAAAAATGCTAAAAGACGTTTAATGATGTAATTATTTGTCTCCAAGCTTTGTCCCCCACCCCTATAGAAAATTTTCTGCATACGCCCATGCATACAGTCAAATTGACATGAAATTTGTAGCGTGGGTTGAGTAACCCACACGACAGCATACCCAACCGAAATGGGCATGCAATGCCACTGCCTCATCCATAAATTTAATCTCACTCTTCATTTTCATTAACTCTTGCCTAAGCTCCTCCATGTCACTTCTGTTATTACTGCACTTCTTTGGATAAATTGTCTCATTATATGCCAGCCTGGTTGGCTGAGTGGTTAGCATATCTGCTCTCCAGCCAAAAGGCTGCAGGTTCAAATCCAGCCATGGGCATGGATGTTTGTGATTGTCTTTGAAAATACTAGTTGTTTTGGGGGGCAGTAGATGGCATTGGTGTAGATGACGTGGTTCAGTGTAGTTGGTGGATTGAGCAGTGGAGATGGAGAGTGGTAGGTGCCCTTCCTCGATGAGTCTTTGGACTCCTTGGAGGTGTCACATAATAATAATTTTTGGAATATCCTAACTTTTCATCATACATCTCATAAACTATAATATGTTCCTTCTTCTCGTTTAACCTAACACTCAATAAATCTATCTTTTCAGCACACACGTAACAATTTTCGCAGCATATCCACTTCGAAAAATTCAAAGAAAAAATCAATCTCCAAGTTGAAATCTTCCACATTGCTGGTGTATGCTTCTTTACTGCTATTGTTTTGTATAGTACTTTCACATTAATTAAAACCAGTGGCGGCCGGTGAAAATTTTAAGTGGAGGTGCTGCATATACAAAAAAAAAACTATTCAGTAATGAATTTATTAATAAATAAATTTACATATTAACAATTGCTTTATTAAAAATATTTCATCCTCACCACGAACAAACACCAATAATAAAAGTTTCGTATCAACAGCAATAACAAGCGCAAACGAATATCGGCGTTAGATCGCAGTGCATTTGTTTCGTGTAACGATAATTGAAAAAATATAATTCTTTTCATATTTTCAACAGTGACACTCATCATAATTCAGCCTTGTATCTATAATAAATAAATAATTATATGTTATTTTAACAAAATAAAATAATACTGACAAAAAATAGTTCACCATGCACACACACACCAATAATAAACGTTTCATATCTCACAGAAGTAACATGCGTAAGGATACTAAAAATACACTGCTGTTTGGACAGTGTCTGAATGACGTAACATGCAATGACAAGCGCTAACGAATATCGGCGTTAGATCGCAATGCTTTTGTTTCATAATCTTAAGTGTTAATCGAACAATTCCAATTATTAACTATTCAGTCAATGTCAAAACATAAGCTGTATACTTTAACATGTTGTATTGCATTTATATAATGTTGTGAGCATTGTTATTATTTATAAACAAAAACAAAATTTAAATTTTTCATTTTTTCCTTGGGGGTGCTGCAGTGTCGCAGTGCTTATGTACGGGCCGCCACTGATTAAAACAACAACTGAAGTGAACACTTAAAATCACAATACCACAGTACAAATTCTATATCAAGTTTGATTAAAACACAAAAGCACTAATATAAAAATCTACACAATATAATTAAGATTAAAAAAAATTTTTCTAACGCTGTTCAAATACATTGCCGCCTCTCCTTGCAACACTAGTGATCACAACTAAATACAGATAGGGATCTCAATAACAGTTTGTTACAGTAGATATAGTTTGCTGTAGTGAATTTCTTTTAGCATAGCACTGTGGAGATTTGGTTGGGACCTTCTGAGTGTTATAGTACGTGAGCTGGTTATAGCAGTATTTGGTAAGAATTAACTGTACAGATCCTCTTATGGAGCAATTCATTCAATATACCATGCATCTAATTAATGTAACTGAAATGAATTTATTAACCAAATATCTGAAATGAAGAATTCATAACTAAAATCTCACCTATCATCATCATTATCAATTTCCTGATATGTAACCCTCAAGGGGTGTTCAGGCTATTATGACAGCACTACATGATCAAGTTTACATTATTATTCTCTTACCACCAATTTTATTTCAAATTTGTCTATTACTTTCCACACCCCAGTACTGTCACATCTGAGGTGCTTCTAAGGCACTTCTGACTGAATCAATCCACTTAGATCATAGTCTTCCTCTGCGTCTCTCTCCTGCCATCTTGGGCATCAGCCAGTTTTGCTAACTTTTCCTCATCCATTCTATTTAAATGAGTGGAAAAATAACAAGTGCTAATAATAAGTATTAAAATATAACATTAAATAATTGCACCTTGTTATGTGAAAGTTGTCAGTGTGTTTGAATGCTTGGCAGGGTCTGTCCAGACATAAACACAGCAGTAATATAGTTACCATATCTCTCATAGCCACATGCAATATTTTCAGGTGGTAAAAAGCCAAAAGGTGTTATATCCTGGGCACATATAGTTACTGTCTTTTATAGGCTTTATTCTTTAAAAATATAAAACTTTACTCAAATGAAAAAAATATTATATCACTCAAATTTTTTAAAATTATGATGCTAGAATGTTATAACCCTTTTTTTTTAAATTTTTTTAAAAGTAAAAACAAGAAGCGTTAATTAGAAACGAACCCTCCTACAAAATGACAATTTGGATGCCTTTCTGAATGAAAATATATGTAGCTATGCAATATGCCCATTTTCTTCTTCTTTAGCAACAACTGTTCCAAAAGGAACTATCAGGTCAGGTCGATCAAATCTCTCCATTTCTTTCTATCTTCCAAATTCTTCCTTAACGAACACTGTACCGGTTTAGGTTTTTTTTTTTTTTTTTCTAGATCTTCTCTTATTACTTCTCCCCACCTTTTCTGTGGTCATCCTATTAGTCTCTTCCTCTCAAATTTCATTTCATACATTCTCCTTGGCATTCTTTCTAAATTCATTCTCATTAGATGTTCAAAGCCACTTTAAGCAAGAGTTCATAAGCATTACTTCAACACTTTTTACTAAACTATTCCTAATGTCCACATTTCTTATTCTGCCTTTCCTTATTTTTGCCTACATCATCCTCAAAAGTGTCATTTCCATTTCTATTCGGTTTCTTTTTGTTAGTCTCCATGTCTCTGCTGCATAAGTCAAAATGAGCAGGCACTAACTTCTGTTAATCAAAAGCTTGCACTTAAATGGGACCTCAATGTCTGAAAGAAGACTACTTACACTGTTAAACAATTTGGCCCAGCGAAATCCTCCTCATTGTCTCCTGGTCTAAACTTCCATCACTAGTTAATGTTAATATCATCATCATCAATCATCATTTTCCTGATATGTAACCCAAAGGGGTGTCAGATTACTATGACAGCACTACTGATTAATGTTGATATTTCCACTGCAATTTAAAACCACGTCCATTTTCTAGTCTGTAAATGAGATCAGTGATTCACCCAGAAGAAATTTTGGGTGAACCACTTTTTTTATGCTGAATACACTGAATTTCAGATGAGAATGTCATTCAAGGAAAATATGTTGCAATAAATGGAAAATTGCAATAGCCAATACAGAGCCAATACAGTCACTGAATCTGACAGAATATCTGTGGGATGAACTGGAAAACAGATTTACGGCATGGACAAGATGCTCCTCTTCATTAGTAAAACTTACTATTGTGCTTCAAAGGAGGAGTGGAGCACAATACCACCAACTTTCTACCAAAATGAACACAAAATCATCCATGACTCCCTGAAGCAGTTATCACAGTCAAAGTTTCCAACATATTATTAATTTCTATCAATCAAGACATTTTTTTCCTAACTGCATATATCTCATCACTTTTCGTATGATGGTGCACTTTATATTGTAATATAATAATAATGAAGCATCAATAATGGTGAACTGACACTTCTTTTTTATATATATTTCAAGTATAAGGATGGTTGGCTTTTTTAAAAGAAAGATACCTAAAAATAAGTCATGTTAAAAGTTAAGAGGAGCAATTAAGAAATAATTATTTCTTAATTATTTCTTTGTGAAGCTATTCACAAATAAGGTATGACTACTACAATGGTCATGACAAATAAAGGAAAGGGGTACTTACCCACATTGAGATTATTTCTAATGTATAAAAATATTTTTTATCTTTAACAGCCAGTATAAAGCATTTAAAATTTGAGATATTTCATGTGCATAACCAGTTAGTATAAATTTGTTAAACAAAGTCACTCTGTATTAAACAAAATTTTTCTGTTTTAGAGCATAGTGTGGTTTAGTTTTAATACATATTCACAGAAATTATTATTATTATTATTATTATTTGACACCTCCAGGGAGTCCAAAGACTCATCGAGGGAGAGTGTGCCAACAGCATCGAATGATTGGACCCCTTCCAACTACTCATCTCATCTTCCTTATACCCTCTTTTACCTTGCGGTGTCGAGGGTCCATTGATCATTGGACCTCACTCTGTTTACAGGATAAGGTGGTCAGCCTTATGCCCCGGTGTATCCTATGGCCTGTAGTGTTGAATTCTCAAGGCCAGTTTGCCTGCTTTGCAGGATGAAAAACCCCAGAATAAACTGGGGGAAAAACCCTGCTGTCCACGCCCAAGACTGGCTAACTTGGCTATGGCTGAGGAAGATCCTTCAGCTCCTCACGTCACCGACGGGAATCGAACTTAGGACACTCCTTCCCCAGGCATATGGTTGCGAAGCGCATAACCACTAGGCTAACCGTGCGAACTTCCAACTACTAACTGTGCTCAAACTTACTTAACTGAGCCATTAGTAGCAGAGGCTCTACCAATCGACCAACCTTTGCTGGCATACTGCTAGTAATGTATATTTCGTTGGTGGTGCTAATGTCCTTGGTGAATGTGGTGGTCATGTTTAGTTAGGCTAGAAAATGTGTTCTACATTTAAATATAGTGTGGCTTTTTGTCTCAAATTGTGCTGCAGTTGTGCATCGGTTAGATACAAGTGTCTTTCAGTAGTGTTATTGTTTGGAACCGTGTTGTACATATTGTGTTTTTCGCTGCCGTTTGTTTCGCTACTTCAACATGTAAAGATGGCGTCCAACAAAAAACGTACGTCAGCGACACACAGGACTTCTACACAAAAGGTTGGCTCGGTAATAGATTTTTCGCAATGGATGCGTTGCGGAAACTGCTACATGTATGCGCCAAAGAATGCGAAGGATCTGTGGTTGGTCTGGCTAAATGAGAAGAACGAAAATGTCAACGTATGTGAGAAGTGTCGGGATAGGCTGGAGCGTTTAGGAATGGAAGCTGACATCGGGACCATAGCAGAAGAACTTTGGTGGGAGTTAATGAAAATGAAAAATGACCATCTTCTGCATGAGGAATTGGAAGTGGTCAGTAAGGAGATACTGGAAACTAAAACTGAGTTTATTGTGTTAAACAGAGAAATTAGGATTATAGAGATTGCTTTAGCTGAAGTAACTAGAGCAGGATTACATATGAGTGAATCTTTGGTGAATGATGCAGTAATAAATAGTATGGGAGTGATTGGGAGTCAACAAAATAAAACCATAAGAGGTCTAGAAGAAACGAGATGTCGTGAGAGTGGGGTGATAAGTAAAAGAGCACTGAGTAACTGGGAGAGTCATGCCGAATAGCATAGAAAATGAGTCCATGAGTGATGCTTGTGTGGACTTGAATGAAGTTAAGAATGGTAAGATATATGGTGATTCTATGATTAAGGGTATGGATAGTGGTATGCCTGAGGAGTGCTTGGCTGGTGGGACAATAGAAAGAGTGGCTTTGGCAATAAAGAGAGGGCATGATGCAGACAAGACGATAGTTATGGTGGGTACAAATGACCTGAGTGGTGGTATAAATCGGTTAGCAAAAGATTTAAGAACATTGTTAGATATTGTGAAGAGGAAAAGTGTCAATGGAAGTGTGCTGCCTCGTTTTGACAATTACGAGTTAAGTAGATGAGTGATGATAATGAATGATATGATTGCAAGAATGTGCAAAAAAAGAGGTCTGGAATTTGTTGATGTCTTTGAAGGAAAAAGACAGTTGTATGCTAGAGATGGGCTGCATCTGAACATGGAAGGACATAAGCGATTGAAGAAGTTACTGTTTTCTGAACAAGTTGAAGTAATTGGGCAGAGAAACTAATATTGAAAAGGTTGAATGTAAGAGAGAGAAACTTGAGCAGTGATTGTATATTTATTGATCCTTATTCGCAGAATAAATTGCAGAAGAGACAGGATAAAAATCGGCATGGGACTACTGAAATTAGTTACTTGTATATCAGTTCTAAAGCCGGTACAAGAACTAGGGGGAATCTGCAATTTTTGTATACCAATGCAAGAAGCATTCGAAATAAGAGACAAGAAATTTTGGCATCAGTGCAATCTCACCAAAAGTTGTAGGCATTAGTGAAACTTGACTGTCAGCAGAAGATGTGGTCACTGGAATTGAATGTGATGGGTACAGTATTTTCAGGGGGATAGAGAAGATAGAACAGGGGGGAGGAGTGCTGTTGATGATAGCTGATGTGTTGCAGCCAAAGAAAGTAGTATATCAAGATGATAGACATGTGAATGAGAGTTCATTTGAGGCAGTCTGATGTGAAATAATGACCAACACAAATATACAGTTGGATATTTGTTATGCATTAATATTAATGCATAATGTTATGCATTGGCTCCCACTGAAGAGACCTCAATAAAGGTCGAAACTAGTCTGGGTAGTGGTCCTTCCCTTAATGCATAACATTATACATATCTGCAAGGAGATGTGTTTTGCATTATGGAAGATACTGAGATAGGAGTGATGTTAGCTTGCTCCACCTTTGCAAGGAGTTTCCCGGTGTTGTACTACCTTACCCCAGTCCTGAAGATACTTTCAGGCACAAATTTTGTTTGCTCACACTCGGATAAAGGATTAAACTAAATTTATTATAGTCATCCCTGGAAATTAAAGAAGAGTGTGGTTAACAAGGGCGTTGTGAGAACAAGGGTTTTTGCCTGGAGGGTGGTGAATGAGTGGAATTCATTGCCTGACTTAGTTGTGAGCTCTTCGTCTGTAAATGAATTCAAGAAGAGATATGACAGATATTGTTTTGCTAGTTTGGGTCTCCCGCGATGAGTCTACTGACTCCATGGAGATACCCGTAATAATAATAATAATAATAATAAAATAGTGCTATTAACAAGTATAGATACTACATAAACATAAAGCTAGAATTCATAATTTACTTTCTTATGTTATAATTCTTTATGTATCATGTTTATCTTATTATACAGGGTGATCATAAAGTCATGCAGCCAAAAGTTTGAATTTGTACCAATGCCACTAGATGTCACCATCATATTATTACAAACTATCAGAGACACCGAGTTCGCTGTGATGTGTACAAGTTGCTCTCAGTGTAGCTATGTTCTTTGTGGAAGTAAAATATCTTTTTTCCCAGCTGCAACAAGTTTTAATTTTGGAAAGTCATTTCACTAATCATTCTTACTCATGTGTTTCTGAGGAATTTCACGAGAAAATCTAGGTGCAGTAGTCCTAAGAAGTCTATGATAACGAGATTAGTGCAGCATTTTTGGGAGACTGGATCTGTTGCAGATAGGAATTGCTCTGGAAGACCCTCCATTTTGACTGAAGATAAAATGGATAAGCAATAATAATAATGCATTGATGTAGATGATTGGTAGTAGAGGTTTGCGTAGTGGTGGAGACTGAGAGTTGTACAGCAGGTATCCTCCCGCGATGAGTCTTCGGACTCCTTGGAGGCGTCACAAATAATAATAATAAAAAGAGAGTACTGCAGCAGTCCCCAACAAAAAGCCTCAGGAAACTTGCCATGCAATCACAAATGTCATATGAGTGCTCAGAAAGTTGTGGGATTGTTTCACCTTCATCCATATTGTGTGCACTCAGTCCATGAACTGAAGGACCAAGATAAAGGCAAATGAATAATCTTCTACAGATGGTTATGCTCATTTATTGAAGAATGTGGTATAGAGATGCTTGATATGGTTATCTTCGGTGACAAGGATTGGTTTCATCTCAGTGGGTATGTGAATATTCAAAACAATAGGATTTGGTCATGTGAAAATCGACACGCTTTTCATGAAAAAGTTTTTCATTCTCAAAAAATTGGAGTTTGATGTGCAATATCACAGCATTGCAGAGTTGGACCCATTTTCTTTGAAACGATGGTGAATAGTTTTGTCTACTAAGACATCATCACACAGGTCATGGCACTCCTTGATGTCGGTGAATTCCATTGCTGGTTCCAGCAAGGCAGTGCCATATGCTATACGTCAAATAGTACCGTACATTTTTTGCAAGAATTTTTCGGTGACCATCTCATCTTGAAAGAATTTGGCCTCCAAGATCACCAAATTTAATAACCACCAGATTTTTTTCCTTTGGGGATATCTCAAAAGTGTTGTTTATTGGAATAATCCTCACACAGTGGATGAACTAAAAATGAACATTTCAACAGCGATTGAAAACATCAGTGTGTAGGTGCTTCATAAGGTGGCATCAAACCTGGTAAAAAGAGAGCAAGTCTGCATTCACAAAGGAGGCGGTCACTTTCAACATATGTTATAACGAGGTCGCTATTCTTATTTTATTATAAAGGTCCAATTATAACCTGTATTCGTATCTGTTTCATTTTTCATATACTTGTAATTAATCTTGAAACAGACATTAATGTTCCTCTTTCCTTTAAGGTTACACAGTGATCAGCATTCATATTTATGAATTTAGGGACACAAAACACATGTTGAAAAGATTATTTTACTGATTAATAATAAAATAATAACTTGAGGTTTTGACCCCCTGTACTGAGGTCATCATCAGAAGGATGCATGTGTATAAGAACCAAGCTACATGCTGTTGCACTCTTATACAGGTAAATCACATCAATGTTGTTAACTAATCTTTTTTTTTTAGCCTGCCCTCTAGTGATATAAAAAAATAAATAAATAAATTACCAATAAAAACTACAATAAACTCTGCTAAAGTCCTTATGTACTATGATTCTTCTGGAATTATACAGTTCATATTGTTATATTATGATTATCTTCTGGATTTATACAGGTTGCTATTGAATGTTCAGGAGGAAAAAAAAAAAAAGAAAAAAAAACTTCACTAAGACTTCTTGTATTGAAATTTTTCCTTGTGGTTGCTATGAAGGTTGCAGATGGGTCCTCCACATTCTTGGAATGGTTAGACCATCATTTATGTTATTTCTGGGTTGTGCGACTTTTCGCCCAGTATTAGGAGTGTTCTGATATTTTTATTTATATTTTATTTTTGTATCCTGTTGTTCCTCCTCCTAAACATGAAGAAGAAATCTGCTCACACAGATTTGATCTTAAAATAAATTCAAAATTAATTTATATTTCAATTTTTATCCTTTATATAATAAATGAACTATTGTATTATCTGAAATCCAGAAAACTTAGAGCCTGAAAACCTTAATTCTGAAGCATCCATGTATTTTTGTCTTGCATTTGATAAAGAAGAAAGAATATTATTTGCTTTCTTTCAACAGTATTTCAATTTAAGCACTATTATTTTACATTGAAATGTAAAATAATTGCAATGCAAAGAAGGACATCATTTAGGGATACTCTTACCTGCCAGGTACCAATATTTTCTACTCTTTGTCCAAAAGGACGCTGAAAAATCATGCACAGTTTGAAGGCATCACTTCTAATTTCAATGACGTTATTTAAAAAAGCACATAATGCTGCTAATGGAAATGCAGAAGAAAACAGAATCACATAGCCAAATTGGATGAACATCTCTAAGTAATCTTCAAATGTCCCTTCATACTAGTGGGTGGGGGGAAATAGAAATCAGGTATCAGATTTTACTAGTTTAAATTTTCAATCATACATCAATAAAATAAAAAATAGGTTATACAGCAGGTATCGTTAATATTTAATATATCTACATATATTTAACAATTTTTCATACAACTTTCAAATGAAACAATCAAAAATAAAATATAACACATGAAAATATTAAAATAATGTAGAGCAGAAACATATATTCAATTTAAATGCAAATTAAATTCACAAAGTATCTTTATTAGTTGTGCTCATAAGGATCTTTATAGCACATTAGAGAAATTTAACAACTCGACTGCAACATGGTGATGTATGCCACACTACTGTAAACGTATAGTGTGTTGTTTTCCTATACTTGTATTGTAATATCTTTACTCTTCTATCTTTATTCTATTCCTAATTCTTTATATCTTTATTCTAATGCGCTTTTTCTCTCTTAACCTTACTCACTCACTCTACTGCGTTTTATGTTTATTCACCTTCTGTATTTATTAGCCGTATACCAATGAACACTGAAATATTTATTTGTAAGACTGCGCCATCAGTATATCAAACATTTGGCATAAGACTAAATAAAAACGTCCAATAGATCTCTCTCTATCTTAAGAGTGAAACGTTCCTCAACAAAGTTTACATAAACAGTTGTGGTTCGTAAGTGACTAGACTGCGCTTTTATTGCCTTAATTGTTTCCTGCTCATAAGTCCGATTTATTTAGGAACAGTGCAGTTGTAAAATAAAGGGTCAGGCAGCACTCTTTTAACAAATAATTAAAACACATTTATTTATATTAATATGAAATATACATGAATCAAGACAGGGAGATTGCTTTCTCTACCCATCTATAAAATCTTTAGCATAAGATTAAAATCCTTTCACTTCAACACTAAATAATCTCTTTAACTCAAAAACCTATTTACTCTTTGCTTACAAATTCAACTTATTAAACTGCTAGTTTACTCGCAAAGAGGTTAGCTAACTCTCTGTTAAGTTATTTTTACATATTTTTATATTGACTTCTAACATGCCAATTGACTCTCTTATGGACACTTCTAATTACTAATAAACTAACTCTTAACAGTCCATATACAATATATCTCTTAGATTATAAGAGAAAATATATAAAACGATACAACTTACAGAGGTTCTGTATCACACACATTCAGTCAAGAGTCTTTTACTGAAGTCTTTATGGCTTTTCTTTCATCTCAAGTTTAAGCTTCCTTCAGGAGTATCTTGCTTCAGCAGTATCACATTGGGATATTGGCAGGTTTTTGGACTGCAATCTGCAGTACTCGAATAGCACATACAAGAGTTTTCAGCATACAGGCAAATTCTCCTCTGGATCCTTACTTCAGGAACTTCTGCTTCTAACTGCTGCCACTTCTGCTACTAATCGCCAATGACTGTAACTTCTGCTGCCACTGCTCTGATTCGGACTCTGCATATAGTCTCAGCTCGCTTCCGCTCTGGTTCCAACTTTTGATGACTCTCTCTTGACGTCTGGAGGCCACTTATGCACTGCTAAGTTCCCTTTTATTTTGCGATCTTGGTGCCTTGCACTAAGGGTAGTAAACCCCGAAGAATTCGGCATGACTCTTTCATCTTCTTTTAAGTTTTACCTGCTCTTTGTTCTCCTCCGTGCAATCTGTTTGATCGTATTTTGCCGGGCGTGGAAACTTGTCTCTAAAACTAGGACCTCTTTGATACTTTGCTTCAATACTAACTGCAGATATTTCAGATTACAATTTATTTTCAAAACCATTCACAAAAGAACTGAAAATGTAAATCCCCTGGGAAGCTGCTAATATATATTTTAGTGTAAAACATTAGTAAAAGTATAGGTAGTACTTCAAAAATGCAACATATCAAATCTAGCAGTAAATGTGTTTTTTTTTGTTTTTTTTTAAATGCACAGCAATTTCTACTTTGAAATGCAAGAAAATACTGAATAATAATAATAATAACATGTATTATTTTCTTTTTCATTGGGAATGACCATTTCAGAACCAAATCATATTTACAATGTTCTTTCTTTCTTTCTTCAAAACAAAGTGCACAAGCACATTTTCTTACTATTTTTGCCAACTGAATATTGAAAATAATATAAGAATAACATTAATAACTGTTGATGTTTTTGTTGCATGTTATGCAGAAAGCCAGGCTAACATATAATTTATTTCATAACTGTTTGTTTCAATTCATAATGCATGATTATTTGAAATGAGAGAGGTGAACTGTTTCTCAAAGTATTGCAGATAGCATTGTTGGAATAAGTGGGACAAGAATGGATGAGAACAACATCCTAACAGGAATAGAGATGGAAGGGTATGATATTTTTTGTGCAGATAGAAACAGTAAAAAAGAAGGTTGAGTGCTGTTGATGATAGAAAAGGAGTTATGTCAATACAAAGGGAATTAGTGACTAGTTTTGAGGCAGTATGGTATGAGATAGAAGTGAACAAAATGAAGTACTTAGTTGGATGTTGCTATAGACCTGGAAGGTCAAGGGTAGTGACTATGAAATGTAAAATGTACAACAAATTATCCAAGTAAAGGATGATAATTATGGATGGAAAGAAGATATTCAAGAATTATATAGTAGAAGCAATGTCTAAATGTATTCCAAGGGTCAGAAGGTGAAATAAGGTAGGTGTGAAATGGATGAAATGAAGAGATTAAGCATGCAATACAAAGGAAGAAGGCATTATGGATGCAATGTAAGTGTTAATAATAAGTTCCATGAGGAGTACAAGAACAGGCAAGGAGGGTGTCTTGGTTGGTAAGGGTAGCAAAGGTGTAATATGAGCAGTGGTTAACTAATGAAGCAAAAAAAAAAAAAAAAACCTAGGGAGTACTTTCAATACGTATCCAGCAGAAAAAAACAATGATTAATGATGATGAAAGGATGACAGTAGTTGAATAAAATAGTAAAAGGATAATTGCTGCAGAGGATATAGTTGGGATATTTAATGAGCAATTCATAAAGTATTTCATTCTTATGAATGTGACATCATGCAGAGTTTGAGTTTGGGAGCAATGGAAGTGTAGGAGGAGAGAGTGACCAAGTGAACAAGAGGTACAGTACATGGGGAATTGAGCAAACTTGATTTTAATAAGGTACTAGAATCTAATAATAGGTTATTTATCAGATTACTACATATTTTGAAAGAATGTGCCAGGGACAGTGGCGTAGCTAGAGCTGTTGCCGCCCCTCTCAATACACAGCAAAAATACTACAAGAAGTCAACGACGTATAGGGAAATAAATTAAAACACTATGTTTATTTTTGAAGTAAAACTTTAATTTCAACATTCTAAAATGTTATTTTTCTTGCTTTTCTGTTAGCAAAATCGTCGATGACATTGGTGAAATCTATTTCATAATAATGTAGGTAATTCTTAATCAATTTTATTTAGAAAAACTCCTCTCAGATTGCTGTAGCAAGAGTTACAGCAATTTGTGAAGAAAATTCGCAGTAGTATTGCAATATTTGGAAATGAGTTCTCGACACTGTATTTTAGAATTAACTGCAAAAGTTCAAAGTGCCGTAAAGGGCGGACCGCACCCCCCCCCTAGCTATGCCACTGGCCAGGGTGTTGACATCTGCCTTTGCATACTTGTTTAACATGAATCTTACACTGGATCAAAGAAATGGAAGGAAGGCATACTGCTTCATAAGAGCAGTGACAGAACTCAATCTTCGAGTTATAGTCCAATCTGTGTCAGGTGTTGTGGTTAAAGTGTTAGAAAGGTTAGAACCAGGATCCAAAATTGGGGTTGACAAGAATGGTATTCTCATTGATGGATAGCACAGATTTGCTAAAGAATGGCTTTTGATAGATTGCCACATGGTAAGGGCACAAGAGGAAATGAAGTTTGCAAAGCCTTGTGGGTAGGAGGAAGAGAGGGGATATGATCGAGACACTGAAGTTGATAAAGGGTTGCTACAAAGAAATTTTTGTAGGATGGGGGAAGGGGATAGAACAAAGGGACATACCTGGAAGTTATATAAGAACAGTATAAGCAGGGGCGAAGGAGTAGGTTCTTTTGCATGGAGAGTGGTTGGTCAGTGAAATGCAGATAACACTGAAGGAGTTTAAATCACAGTTGCATGGGCTTTGTGTGTAACAGTGTTTGCCTCCTGCAATGAGTCTTTAGACTACATGGAGGTATGGGGATGATGATGATGATGATGACGATAATAATAATAATAACAGCAACATTAGCTATTATACATGTCATGGTCTGTTTTCTGTACACAGAGATCTGGTATTAATAATAATAAGATTAGAGTTAAACTAGAATAGATGGAGTTGGATATTAGATTAGTATACTGGATTGAAGATTGGCTCTCTGATAGGTATCAATACATTGTGTAAAGAGGACCAATATCCCAGAAGAAGAAAGTCACTAGTAATGCACCTCAAGGCTCTGTTTTAGGGTGCTTTTTAATATATATGTTAATGATATTGGGAAAAATTTGAATGAAATGTTTAGTTGTTTGCAGATGATGCAAAGTTGGGAAAAACTATGAGGAATAGAGCAGATGTTATGGCCTTACAAGAAAATTTGAATAGGCTGAGTGAATGGCACAGGAATGGGGATGCCATTTCTGTGTTGCAAAATGTAAGGTTTTAAAATTTGTGAAACAAACATGGGATGTAGAATTTATGCTTGGTGGGGATATATTGTTGGGGGGGGGGAAGAAATAAGTGATCTTGGGGTGATATTGGATAAGGATCTGTAATTTAAAGGACACATTGCTAAAATTGTGGCAATGATGCCGAAGACACTCACTTGTAGAAGTAAGTAGATTCTGGTTTCATTGTATAAGGCCTTGATTAGGACATATACAGACCACTTTGCACAGAATGGCACCTGGTTTTCAAAAGGATGAAGAAGTATTGGAAAACTTCCAGAGACAATGGACTAAGAGGGTCTCTGGAATGTTGAGTATGACAAAAGGTGCAAGAAGATGAAATTTACAGTCTACTGGAGAGGTGATATGATAAAGTTGGTAAGATGTTCTAGTCAAATGTTGAAGAGGTTTTTCATATAAGTTTTTTTTTTTTTTTTGGGGGGGGGAGGAACATAGTCATTCCTGGAAGCTGTATAAAGAGAGTTTAAACAAAGAATCAAGATGATTTTTTTTTTTTTTTTTTTTTTTGCACGAAGAGATGTGAATGATTGAAATGCATTGCCTGAGAGTGTGGTGACTTGTCTGCAGAGAATGTGAATGTATTTAAGATGGGGTGATGAACTGTGTGTATAATGGGGGGCAGAGACAGAGTCTTTGACTACATAGAGGTATGGGGATGATGATGATGATAATAATAAAAATAACAACAACATTAGCTACAACAACAAAAATAACAACAACAAATTGCAAATACTTTCAAATACTTCCATGGCCAATGTTCATCTGAAATGGCATCAATAATTCCTCCATCCTCTGTTAAATTCATTGAAACACATGCTACAATTACTCAACATCCCTTCACAGATCAACTCCAAACCTGCAGAACAATCTTCTCTTCCTCCTTATTTATTTCCTCTACAGCTATCCTCTGGAACAGTCTCCCAATTAAAGGAATATGTGAATATAAGGAAAACTAAATGTGAATAAGTTCCTTCTTGCTCCTCAATAGTAATAATGTACTACAGGCTGCTCCAAACTCTTGTGTATGGATTATCATAAAAAAAGCTATACAGACATCCAGAGTCCATTTAATATTTAATACGATATTATATTATGAATATGCAAATACATAAAAATTACAAACGAAAAAACCTGTAGTACAGTGCATGTTCAAGTAAGAAGAGAGGAAAGAGGAAACTAGTAATTAGGTTGCCAGGAATCAAATATTATCTCTAAAACAGGGGCTATGTAAAATTTTATATTTCCAAAACCATAATTAGTGGGAAATCTTTTATCCAAAGAACTTTGCAGCAGTGCTTATTCACAATATAAACAAGATGTGAAGCTACTAACTAATCAACATGCACTTGCTACATGTTTGCTAACTTATCAGTATTCAAAAAAAAAAAAAAAAAAAAAAAAAAAAAAAAAAACGCATACGTCATTTTTCATGTCAGAAAATTAAAAAAATACTGAAAGAGATTTTTCTTTCAATTGAAAATTTGGAATAATTGGAAAGAAACAAAAGTAATGCACAGAGGCTTCTATACGTCAGAGAGGTTTCATGGAATCAACAGAAGCCTTAAAACATACTCCAAACCTTAACAAGTATGGCTGTATAAATCTACCAAAGATTTGGGAGACAGTCATCCTAAGACCAAATTAATATTTATTACTTTTATTTTATTTTATTTTTTAAAACTTTCTAAGACTATCATTTGGACTACTATTTCAAAACTTTGAATTTTTTTTTTTTAACCTAGATGGCGCCATATTAGGACTTTAGTTTTGTGTTGCATGCTGCAATTACTTATACTAGCCCCACTGTTACACCAGATTGTGGTTGTCTTGCTTTTGTAACAAACTTTGTGTTGTGTGCTCTGAAGATGCTGGATATAATACCAGTGAAATATTAGCTTCTAAGTTAATAAATAGTTATTTTCTTATCCATCTGTGTTCATATCATACCGTGAAATCTATTACAACATGTCTGACGAACACATAAGCCTATCCACGCATACTATTATTATTATTTACTACTACTGTTTCGTGACTCCTCCAAGGAGTGCAAAGACTCACTGAGGGAGGGCACCTACTCTATAACTCTCCATCTCCACCACTTAATTCACCAACTACACCAACCGTTACTACCATCATCATCTACACCAATGCCATCTACTGCCCACTACCACTACTAGCATTTTTTTTGTATGTGTGTGTGTGGGATGAAAAACCCAAGTTTCCAGGAGAAAAACCCTGCTACCTCCATATGAGATCAGCTAACTCACCTTCAATTGAAAAAAAAAAACCCATATAAAGATTTCTCCTGTCATGACGAGAATCGAACTTAGGCCTTTTCCAAATGAATGGTACAATGTACCATTATTCTTCCAATTGCACTATGGAGGCGCTATATAAATAATGACTTCATAGCCTTTTCTGGGTACTTTGTCTTCCTTCTAAATTTTAACTGTAGAATTCAGACTTGATGCTTATTCACATCAATATTGTGATGAAATCACATATTGATGTGAATATGTGAATAGTCATATGAATTCACATATGACTTCTTCTGCATATCTGGCATAACTATGTCAGCTCTTAGACTTGTCAGTGTAATTGTCCATTTCCACTCTAACTCTTCTCCCTTGCTAAATATTTTTCTTTTCTATGTGTTAGCTGCTTCTGTTGCCTACTTTAGGACATATTACTTATGTACTTATGCTTCTTGAAGGATTTACTTCTACTTATGTAGTCGATATTACTTTGGTTTACATATATACCTCTCAACAGTTTGAATGTCTCAATCACGTCACCCCTTTTGTCTTCTATCCACCAAGCTCTAGTTTGCATGCTGCTATGGCCATATTGGGGTAAGGGTAAACTCCCCCCTCCATGGTAGACACCTCTCTGTGGTACCACTCCTTCTCAGAGGCCTCACTCTTGCCTCCTATGCTGTTGCTGGCTGTTTTACCTTCCGCTTTCTTCTCTCCTTCTGTTTTTTTTTTTTTTGGTAGGACTTCCTGCTATTTTTTATAATCCTAAAGGATTTTCTATTGATCATGTGATATATTTGCATAGTGCCTGCTCTCTAAAGATTCTCTAGTCAATTATATCACATGTGATTTGTTATTCATCACATGATTTGCAATTTTATTGTTTCTCTGAGAAGTCAATATTTGGGGATGGACGGGCAGTTAATTCCATAAATGAATTCTAACACAAGCTCTCATTCTATTCTCAGAACTAACATTGAGACAGTCCTGATATCATTTTTGCTATCTGACTCTCCTCTTCAACATTAACTTATCCTCTACAAACCTGTTGACCAGATCTAAGCATAATAATCTGATTACTGAATGTTGTTATAGGATCTGATTACAATGGAATCTCCACTCTTTTATTCTACTGGTCAAAGTCCTTTTTAGTACAGCAGCAATCCTTCATCACTTCATCAATCCAGTAAAGATTGAAATTTTTATTGACTATCACCCCAAAACACCTTGCCTTCTACACTTCCTCTAATATAGTTCCACCAATACTGTATGTAGCCTCCAATCAGATCCCAAATTTTGAGACCTTATATCTATTCAACTGATATTCCCATTCATTTGCTAGTCTGCCCAACTTATTCAAATCCTCTTGAAGAGTTACCACATTGGCTATTACTAACAATCCCTTCTAAACATCACATCATTTGCAAATAACTAACTCTACTTCACTCTCTACTGCACACTATAAACTTTCAAAATTATTAGAGCCATTTTATCATAAGTAACACTCCACTACCCCATTTATCCTTCTGTCTTGCTGAAACATGCTATACTCTTCTACTTCAGTTCATTAAAACTTTTCATTAAAACTTAAAAAACTCAATCATCACTATCTGGTAGCTGATTTCCAATTCACTAATCTAATATCTACTCGTGGTGCAAGTTACATATCAACTTACCATGTGGCATCCTATCAAAAGAATTTGCAAAATCCAAAAAAAAAATATGGCAATATGTGTCTTTCCTTCATCAACTGCTCTTGTCACTTTATTATAAAAGGCAAGCAATTAACTGAAACAAGAGCATCCCTTAACATATCCATGCCGACCTTCACAGACAATATTGCCTTCATCTTCCGAATATGGTATTTGATCTCACACTAACATTTCCAAAATCTTAATACTTACAGAGGAAATAAAAACTGGTCTACAGTTTGATGCCTCTATTCTACTGCCAGCCATCATTATGCAATGGCTATCTTATCCTCTCTTTCATTCACTGGGCACTTTCCCAGTAACCACACTTCATTGAAAAGCCAGGTCAAATAGAGTTGTGAATCTCTTAGCACATTTTCTTAACATATGCAGTGAAATTCTTCCAGTTATACTTCCTTACAAAATGCTCAATAAAGGGATCACATTAACCATCTCCATTATGTCATCTGCACTGGTCACTCAACCTCCTTTTCCATATAACAGGTCATTCATTCACACTCATTTCTTCTCCTACCACATAATGAAGAATTTCCTTGGACTGTAGTGCTAGTCTCTTCTCATATTCCATTTATGTCTTATTATATTAGTTACTTTCCTGACCTGAGTCTTATATTCCTCAGGAAATGCTTATACTTTTTTTTTCCATAATCTCTTTTTCGTTTGCAGTTCTTATTTTATATCATTAGTCATTCACTTTATGCCAAACTGTGTTACCTTTTTCACTTGAGATATGCAATTTGAAATTGCTGTTGATAAATATTTCTTTAGTAACCCTATGCACTACTGATATCTCTCCTTTTATACTTCGTCCCTCCATGGACTGCCACATTCTGATTTCTAAGTTTATTATAGTCACCTTAAAATTCCAACTAAATTACTTTATCCTTAATGTTTCTGCATGTTTATTCTGCCTCCAAGTCAAGGTTATGGTCATTTTCACCAAAAGTAACAAGGATGATATCTCACAATCAGATCCTCTGATGCTATGATATCATCAAATCCAAAACATCTTATCCTCGTGTTTCCTCTACATGTTACATAAGACATTTGATCCTCAGGAATTCTAGAAATTCTGTTCCCTCTACCCAATTTATACTGCTATAGTTAAAATCCTCCATAATGATCAATCATTTGCATTAACCATCCTAAAGGCCATGCAGTTAGCCTAGTGGCTATGCGCTTCGCAACTATATGCCTGGGGAAGGAGTGTCCTAGGTTCGATTCCCATCGACGATGTAAGGAGCTTAAGGATCTTCCTCAGCCATAGCCAAGTTAGCCGGTCTTGGGCGTGGACAGCAGGGTTTTTCCCTCAGTTTATCTGGAGTTTTTCATCCTGCAAGCAGGCAAACCGGCCCCGTGAACACACATGGATACAGTTAGGAATACTTAAGACAATCCCTTCAGCCATAGGTCTGAATTGTCAGTTATGCCGGTCCCAAGCTTGAATAAAAATACGGGGATTGAGGTGGTGCCATACCTCCCCGTAAAAGGGGCTCATGGCCATTGAATCACCATATGAAATGAAATGAAAATGAACCATCCTAACTACTTAAACATTTCCTGTTCATTACCCTCTCTTGCTTATAGAAACATCCCACCAAATATCTTGTCCTGCCTGCCTCTACCGCACACCATAAACTTTCAAAATTATTAGAGCCATTTTACTCCACTACCCCGTTTATCTTTCTGTCTTGCTAAAACATGCTATACTCTTCTACTTCAGTTCCTGTCAAGACATCATTGTCACTAATTTCAATAATCTTTGAACAGGCTGAGGCTATCAGTGACATGAATTCACTTCCTTTATTTCCAGTAATTGTATAGAGAAACATCAATGCATTGTCAGCATACTGATACCTATTATTATTCCCTCTAGACTCCATTTGACTTTGCAATATACCATACATTCACCCATCTCCCAAGTGACTATCCCCAAAAGAGACCACCTCTGCTATCATCCATTCTGGAAATTCTAGTTTTCCTGCTCTATCACTTGTCTGGAGAACAACAATCTCTTCAGATGCATACCATTTCATATTCAAATGTAATCTATCTCTTGCATACAGCTCCCTTCTATCCTCAAATGTACTCCAAGCATCCACATATTCTAGACCTTTCCTTCAACACATTCTCACTATAATGCCATTCATACTGCTGCTCTCTTCCTCAATTCTGCATTATCATATCTGGGTAATGGATTCACTATCTTACCTTTCACACTTTTTTTGCTGCATAGTTCTTAACATTAACCTCAAATCTTTTGCCATCCGATTCATTCTATTTCTCAGATTTTTCATACTAATCATGACTATCATCTTTCCATTCTCACCTCACTTTATTGCCATAAACATCCACTCTCTGTCATTCCTCTAGGCCAGTGTTTCTCAAACTTCATATATCCGCATACCCTTCTTAAATTTTCATTATTATCATGTATCCCCTTATCAAAACAATAATAAATAAATAATTAAATGAATTTAAATGTTCATGTAAACAAAAGAATATGATTTATTTTTAATAGAACAAAATTTGGAATAGGTTCTTCTTCATTTCCTGTCCATGAAAATTCCACATTTCAAGTAATTCATGTCATACTTACAAAGATTTTTCATCTTCTTTCTAGTTGATTCTCTAGAGATGCCAGACAACATACCCTTATCAATTTCATTTGATCCAGATACAATATCAACCTTTTCTTGTTGCTTACAGCTACTTGTATTTGCTATATTGCTCTCTTTTGTGCATTTTATAAATCCAGTCTTTAACCAATGATCCATACTTAAGAATTTGAAAGCTAAAAGAATTACCATATTTACTTGAATATAACTCGCACTTTTTTCCCAAAATTAAAGCTAAAAAATTGTGGTGCGAGATATATGCGGGGATTTTCAGAAACTATAGTTTTCAGAAAAAAACTGAAAATGGTGTGACTCGCCAAGAAGCTCCTACTCGCTATCGCTACTTTTGGCATCGAGAACAGTTTCCTTGTGTGCATCATCAAAGTCATCTACCCAAATAGCTTCATCTTCTTTCCCATTATTTCAAGCAAAAATTACCAGTAATTTACAAGACTTGAGATACGTAATGAACAATCCTTCACAAATGACTAATGAGAAGTAAAAGATGAGCACCAAACAGACAGCAATGGTAGGCCAGTAGAGATAGAGCAGCTATGAAGAAGTGCATATGATTGGTGTGGTATTAACAAAAATTGCATGAACCAAAGACAAAGGCAAGCCAACAGTTGAGTTGAAATGCTAATTCTCTTCAACCGAATTCCATAATATCTAAAACGCATTCACTATATATTTCTTAGCTTTAACATGTTCACGACGGGGTTGTGGTGTCAAGCAAAACCATATGTTGCACCGACAACATATGGTTTTGCTTGAGTCTATACAGCAGTTTCTGTTGGAGGGAGAGATGTGATTCATTAGTTAGTGTATATTCCCAATTGTCTCTAATTGCACTATTTGTTGAGAAATATATTACACAGACTGCAAATATCTCTGTACATTATTCAGTGATACAATAAAACTACTGTACTTGTTTTTCAGTGTCTTCAATATCGTGACACTGTTGGGGAGGGAGTGTTGTTTACCGCAGGGAGCGATTTACTATTGCCAGGACGTGAACAGCGTGATGATAGTAATTCGCAATTTGAGTAGAAGAATTCATACATAATATATAATTCATGGAGAAATATATATGTTTAAAATAATTCTTTTTTTCTTAATAATGATTCCATGCGTTAATGATGCATAGCCGAAAATTGCCACATATCCCCTAAAGACCTTTCGCGTACCCCCGGGGATACGTGTACCACACTTTGAGAAACACTGCTCTAGGCAAACACTCCTTTATCATTCTATCCTCCACACAATGAATCATTCAATCCCCATACATCCACCATCCCCTTCACAGATCCATTCATTCCTAGCTCACATTCATCCCTCATCCCCTGCCGGCCTGGTTGGCCAAGTGGTTAGAGTATCTGCTCTGCAGCCAAGAGGCTGCAGGTTCAAATCCTACCTAGGGCATAGTAGATGTTTGTGATTCCTACTAACCATTTTCCATATGTACTGTTTTAACCTGTGTCCCAGCACAGAATGAGCTTTAATGTCTTTATGACATTAAAGCTCATTCTGTGCTGGGACATTCTATAAAAATCATTCTATAAAAATCAAATCAAACCCAAACCCTCATTCTCTCTCTCTCTCTCTCTTGCTTATCGTCTGCCTTCCTCTCATCTATCAATTGCTCCTCTACTCTCTCAACTTCCTTTCAGTTCCTCTCTTTCCCTGGTCTGTTCCACTTATTCTCCTTCTCTCATTTCCATAACTTGTTTGTTTCATATTAGTCAGCCTTTCAAGTCTTCTACTCTCTCCCTTCATAAGAATCAACTCATTTTTCCTATCTCAGTACCCATATCTCCCTCTCCAAGAATCCTACCCTCACACCCTACCCATGACCAAGTCAACAATATCATATAGATCTTCCAAATCTCCTGTCACACTACCTAATGCCACTCATGCTTGCACCCCCCCCCCCGATCATGCTACTCATAACTCGTCCATTTCCATTGCACTATTGACACTGCCACTGAAATCTGAGATACTAATATTGAAAACACAAAGAAAAAACCCAGCTCTTCCCACTGTCTACACTTCATGCAAACATGCACTCCCCTAACTCTTAGTGCCACATTTTTCAATCACAGGAAGCATACTACAAAATCTTGTATAACACTTTGTAAAATGTGGCAACAATGCATCAGTAAATGTAGGAGTAGCTGCTATAACCAGCAGAAGTAAATGGTACAATAAGCAAAGAAATATATTGCAAAAAGTACTTTAAACTTAAAAACTTTTCAATATAACATGCCACACCTGTCAACTCAGGCTTAAATTCACTTAAAGTGGTAATAAAATTACTAATAATTAACATCAAAACTTATCTTTATCTCTTTCACCTCACACTGCAGAACACAAAACTCTTCACCCTCTAGCAGTGAAGGTCTTTTGACAGCAAATGCTGATATGATACCGATTTTATTAATTTATTTAAGAGTAAAATGAAACATTAAATAACAGTGCAACATGGATTACTTAAAATAACATTTTTATTCATGCATTTCTGGAAAGGGGACAAAAACAGATGAGAATATTGTAAGCATCAAATACAAGATATTATATTCAGGAAATAATGATTCGAGAAAAAAAGTAGCTGTAGGTTTCAATAATAATAAGAGGATAATCTTCTTGAATAGCAGGCACTGGCAAGTAGAGTAACATGGGAAAATATTAGAATGAGGAATTGGAAAATGTAACAAAAATGTTTCTGTGGTTCACAGATGATTCTACTAAGAAAAAAATAGTAAATGTTTTCAGGCATTAGAGAAGGTAGCCAACACAAAGAAAAAACCACTTGGTTCTTGTTGGAGATCTGAACAGCAGAGTAAAAAATGATTACCAGACAAAGATATGGTCTGGAAATATTTGGAGACAAGATCAAAACTAATAGTAATAATAAGTACCTGCTGGACTTCTATTCAGGATATGGACTAGTCATTACTAACACCATGTTCCAACAAAAGGATGTGCACACATTTAGATTGAAAGAAAAAAGAAATAAAAAACTCCCATTGACTATGTTACTGTTGATAGCAATATCTTCACACTAGTACACAATAAATAACGGAAAAAACTCACGTAGAAAGATTATTTATTAGTATAATTTTCACCTGATTTATTGTGTACTGATATGTCTACTCACGGTTTACCTCTTTTAAAACTTATCTTCACACTAGTTGGACACAAGACACAGGATTTGAAATAGAAAATGATCACCATTTAGTTTTGAAAAGGTTAAATTGAATATCATATTGAAAAGTAAAGTGTGTAGGAAAGTTTTAAAAATAATCAAATTTTAACATCTATCAGAGGAGAGACCTCCAGAGAGTCATTGAGGGAGACCATATATTACCTGCACCAGCTGTCATGCCTGTTTCTGAATTCATTCATACTACATGCACTCACCACCTCCAGTGGCAATCCATTCCAATCATACATTACTCTATGAGAGAAAAATCTGGCTCGCATTCATTCTCAACTTCCAAGGATACCTTCTTGTCCTTTTCCCACTCTATCAGACCCTTTCAGAAGTTTAAGTCTTAGTCATATACCCCCCCCCTTTTTTTTTTTTTCTACTGTTTGTAAGTGTTTGCAGTCCACAAATTCTCAATCTGTCTCTCTTGGCACTAGCATGCATAGCTGGATGCAATGCATGATGTAAACTGTTAAAACAAGGTAAGTAATAAGGAAAGATATTAATGTCTTTATTTCGTGACAAAACTGGTTTTAAGTTTGTGCTATTCAAATTGACGAATTTTTGTATAATTGTTGGTATTCTGTTAGGATTTTACTGTCTCAGTATTGTCTTCACATACATCGATTATATTCAACATGGCAGCCACCAGTTTTACTACTGGACCTAGCCTCCCCATCATTTAAAGACTACTGAAGTGTGTCCTGACCGTAATTCTAAATCATAAATGTATCTTTTGTAGAGTCTTGGTTGTAACAGATAAGCATTTGTGAAATTTCTTCTGTTTCGTTACGGATATTTATTAGCAACAGAGATAATGCCTTCCCCCCCCCATTGCAGGACCTTATTTGTAGATAGCATCCCTGTAAATAAAGTAAACTGAGTTTAACTATTTCAAGAGTGAAGTAACTTTTTTTGGAGAATGTATCTAGCAGTAGCTTTATTACTTATTATTTATAGTGTTATCCAGTAGTAAGAACATTTCTGAAAAGAGAAGTAACACTGAAGCTGGACATGATCTCAACATTTTTAAAAGTAAAACATGCAAGGTAGAGCCTATCTGTCCTTTTAATAATGTAATCAGAGAGGACTTGAAAGTATTGTTAAAGGTAGTGAAAGAAAAGAGTGATAGAGTTAGAATGGTGAGTTTGTTGCCGCGGCATGACAGAAAGGAGTTTAGAAGGAGGGCCATAATTGCAAATGACATTATGCGCAGGTTATGCAGATGGTGTGGTGTGGAGTTCATGGACGTGTGGAATGAGTTTGATGGGCAAAAGGATTTATACAGGATGGATGGCCAGCATTTGAATGGATTTGGTGTGTGGAGTGGAGACTGGAAAAAGTGTTGCTGAATGAAGTGAAAATGGATGTGCAGAACCAGGGAAACTAGAACTACCAAGGTGGGGAAGGAGTAAATAAGCGGACATCAGTGAGACAGTTGAGTGTAAGAATGTATATAATGTACCCGAGCCAGTACTAAGGACAAAAAATGGGAATGGGATATTTAGAATAATGCATCAAGATAGGGGTGGCAAAGGGATCACTGCATTTCATGTATACTAATGCCAGGAGTATTAGGAACAAGAAGGAAGAATTTTTGGCCTTGATTGGCTCTTCCTGGCCACAAGTTATTGACATTAGTGAAACATGGCTGACGGAAGATGATATAGTTAGTGGGATGGAATGTGTAGGTTATAATGTGTTTAGGAGGGACAGAGAAAATAAAATGGGGGGAGGGGTGTTATTGATGATAGCTGATGAACTGCAGCCAAGGAGAACTGAAGTTGTTGTATCGCAGGATAGTGAAAAGAGCTCATTTGAGGCTATTTGTTGTGAGATTGAGACTGGCAGAATAAAATATACAGTTGGGTGCTGCTATAGACCAGGTGATAGAATAGATGGTGGAGATAGTATGCATAAACAAATTGATGAAATGAGTGGAAGGAGGGTAATTATTATGGGGGATTTCAACTATGGTATTGATGATATGGATTGGAAGGAGGAGAGGACACATGTGAGGAAGGAAATGGATTTTATTCAATTATTAAGGGATAACTATTCGAGACAGCATGTAATTGAAAATACTAGGGGTGTGAGAGTGCTTGACCCCTGGTAATAGCATCTGAGAATTTGACTCTAATGAATATGACCATGTTGCCACCTATTGGTGAGAGTGATCATAAGGTCTTGACCTGGGAGGTGGCTAAAGGTGTGGAATTTTCGATTAAGACAGGGTATATGTGGAATTACCGTGCTGGCAAGTATGACAAGCTTAGGAGATTGCTTGGATCAGTGCCATGGCATGTAAAACTGCAAGGGCTGGACATCGATAGAGCATGGGAAGTGGTCAAGGAGCATTTACAGGAGGTTATGGCTGATTGTATACCTAGGGTCCGAATAGTAAAACAAGTAGGAGTTAAATGACGATGGTAAGGAGGTTACTGAATCAGTCGATACAGTGGAGTTACTGAGCGAGCACTTTGCAAAAGTATATCATCCAGGTGGTGACATTGAAAAAATGAAGGAACCATTAGTTTATACGGGAATCGTGATGAATGAAGCAGAGGTGAATAGTCTATTACAGAACCTTAATGTGAACACATCTGTGGGATTGGATGGTATACCGGCACGTGTCTTGCATGAAGCGGCTAATGAATTATCAGTGCCCTTGACCATGTTGTTTAATCTGAGTCTCGGGTTTGGTTTAGTCCCGAAGGTGTGGAAAGAGGGGAAAATAGTTCCACTGCATAAAGGAGGATCCAAGACTGCGGTTGCAAATTACCGACTGATCAGCATATCAGGAGTCGTTGTCAAGGCCTTGGAGAAAGTAGTCAACGGAAAAATACAGGAATAGTGAAAATGATGAATTGAATTGATGAAAATGAGATACTGCACGGGGGACAGCATGGTTTTGTGAAGGGTAGATCATGCCTCAGTAACTTGCTCAAGTTTTATAACAAGGTGATGGCTGAACTAGATAAGGGTAATGGGTTTACAGTGATACTGCTGGACCTGGCAAAGGCGTTTGACAGGATACCACATGGAATTCTAATCCGTAAACTACAACATATGCAAATGGATATAGGGTTGGTGAGATGGATAGGTGGGTGGTTGATGGAGAGATATCAAAGAGTAGTTTATTCAGGAGTAGAGTCCAAAAGATGGCCTGTGACTAGTAGTGTGCCGCAGGGTTCTGTTCTTGGATCACTGCTGTTTAATTTGTTCATTAACGATATAGGGAAGGATCTAAGAGGAACAGTTCATTTGTTCACTGATGAAGCAAAGTTGGGTAGGGCGATAGTGAATGCAGAAAATGTCAAAATCTTGTAGGACGACTTGGATAGATTAGAGTTCTGGGCTAAGGAGAATGGATGTCAATTTAATGTGACAAAATGTAAGGTTATGCATTTTGGGGTGAAAAGATTAGCAGCAGTATACCACATTGGTGGAACTGTACTCCAGGAGATTGATGAGGCCAGGGACTTGGAAGTGTTGATGGATAGGGAGATGAAGTTTAGGGGGGAGATATTGCAAAAGTAGCTAGATCAGCTCATCAACTCACTTGGTTTTTGAAAATTACCTTGACGAGCAGAGACAAGCAAGTTATTGTACCTCTACCTCTGTACTGAGCCTTGATAAGACCTCATCTCGACTACTGTGCCAAGATTTGGTCACCTAGGTTCCTTCTTGATGGGGAGGAGGTGAAGAGGATCCAGAGGCGAGTGACTAAGATGATAGCGAGTCTGTGGAATGAACCATATGAGAACAGGTTGAAGATTTGTGGGTTCCAAAATTAGTTGATAGGCAGAAAAGGGGAGATATGATTGAGACATTCAAATTGCTAAAGGGTTTCTATAGGATTAATTCAGAGGATATTTTTGAGATCAGGACTGGTGGCGGGAGAACTAGGGGACACCAATGGAAGCTGGGCAAGAGTGTGGTTAGCAGGGGTGTTAGAGCTGGGTTCTTTACTTTTAGAGTGGTAAATGAGTGGAATAAGTTGCCAGAGTCTGTTGTGGGTGCTATGACGGTGAGTGAGTTCAAGGCAAGGTATGATAGATACTGTGAGAATGTCGTATAGTTGTATGGACGTGATGTTTAGGGCCTCCCTTGATGAGTCTAAGGACTCCCTGGAGTCTCCCGTAATAATAATAATAATAATAATAATAACTAAATGTTAATACACTCCACAGGCAAGTGAGTGACTTGATACTTTCAACAACTGAATGAAGTGAAAAGTTTTACTTGTGTATTTTGGCCACAATATATAAAGAGAAATTAGTGAAATTGAGCAACCCGCTCCTGTCCCTGCACCAGACTCTCATAAATCCACCTAGTCTTCACCTAAAATCAAGAAACCCTTTCTGGTCCATAGACGAACTCTCTTCAGCTGCCTTACCATCAACACCCGACATGTGGAGAGAACACTGGTCCAACAAATGGTTTCTCAGTTGAAGATCCCTGTGCTCCACAGCCTGGTTTTGCTCTTCCTAGGAAGATTTGGTCATCTATCAACAGGATCAGAACTAAAGAAGGCAGACGTGGCTACCTACCATATAAATGGAGTCTATCAGACCACCCTTATTGTGACTGTTTCCCCATGGCCCAGACAATCACTCTTATTGTTAATGACTGCCCAAGGCACCAATTTCATGATAGTGGCCTCCAGGACATCCATGAAGTTACAGATGAGGTCCTGGATTGGCTTTCTGGACTGGACACTGACCTGTAGCTGCTTTGTATTCCTTTTGCCATGAGAATAAAATAAAAAGTGAATGAAGCAATCATAACGACAGTGAGTTCCTTTTGTGAACTATATTATTGTCCATCAACATCAAATTCCTGATATGTACTCTCAGAGGGAGTACATGATATCATGATAGTACAACATGAAAGTTTACATCAATACTAACTTCCTTTCAACAATTTCCCAAATTAGCCAGTTATCTGCCAGGACTCCAAATACTGCCAGCTTTTATTTTTTGATCTTCTAAGGCAGTTCTTACATATGAATTCACCTAGTTCTTGTCTATTTCCAGATCTTCCTGCCATTCTGGGAAGAAATACTCGTTCTGTTAACACTTTTCCTCTCATATTCTGTTTAAGTGACCATATCCCCTGCTTACATACCACCTGATTAGCTCTGCTCCCATGAATGCTAACAATGTCCAGTTCCTTCCTAAATGCTTGTTTTTAATATGATTCTGCCATTCATGCCATTTGTTCACTCCCCCAGTCATTCTCAGAACTCTCATACCTATGGTCAAGTCTTTGACCAAGTATTTTATTTCCATTCATGACATTTTTAATGCTATTAACAATACCAAATGAACTATTTTAGAAAAACATGTTTTATTAACTTGCTTATATTTCACTGAATTTCAAATCAGCATCATCAGAGCACAACATAGCATGTATATGCAATAGTGAGTAAGTGAAACAATACAATTGTATGGAAAAAAGATTTTTGGTAACCTGAAATGTTGCAAAACAAAAATAAAAAAAGAAAAGAAAATTACAGCTATGTGGGAGTTGCTCTTAAGATAACAGTCTCCCAAATTTTTGGCAAATTAATGATTTGCCAAAAACCATATTTGTTCAGGTTATGAGAATTCTTCGTAGTCATAGCTGACTCAAAAAATAATCTTTTGGATCTGTAATGACTTTTAAATAGCACATTAGTTTTCTTCCATTTAATCCTGTGTGAACAGGTGTCCAAAGCAAGGTCTGCTAGTCCTGACTTGCCATAATAATGGTAGCGAATGTATTTTTTATGTCCTTCCAGGTGGATGTTAACAGATCTTCCTGACTGCCCATAATATGCTGAGTTACAGTCGCAAGGAACTTCACACACTCCAGGGTGTGCAAGAGGGTGAAGTTTATCCTTGAATTGAATGTGGTGCGAAGACCATGTTTCATTAGTTTGAATTTAGCCTGAAAATTAATAAAAATTTCCTTCTGATGATCTGTCAGTAATCAGTGTGGGGACAGGCAATGGTGAAAGCCTGAGAAACAAGTTGACCTAGCTGCAGTATCTGCAATCTCATTTCCCTTTAATCCCAATATATGGCTGGGGATCCAACACAAGCACATATCCAAATATAGCTTTCACAAGTGTGAGGGGGAAGGGGATAAAGACACATTGGATACAAGAGAGCCCTGAAAGTTTCTGTAGCTCTAGACTTCTTATTGCCTATAAGGAGTCTATAAGAATTGTCTACTGCCTATAAGAATGCCTTATGTATTTAAGGCATGCTCTACAGTGTACAGCTCAGCAGTGAAGTTGTCACATTCTATTGGGATCTGAGCAAATATTATGCTGCCTTCCCAAAAGAAAATCTCACTAGAGCTTCTCATTTTGAACCATCTGTGTAGATATGCACAAAATCACAATATTCCAGTCTATGTGCTTCACAAAGCACACAGACTGGAATATTGGCAGACAACATGAAGATGGAATTTTTGGGTGGCCTGAAGAAAGAAAAGCGACATAATATGTCATGGCAGTAGTGTATTTCATGGCATCTGTGTAATGTTGTCAACTCCAATATCTACAGCTTCTAAGACTACTTTTGTTCCCAAAGCAAAGGGTCATATGGCAGTCTGATAAGTTGTACAGATTCTCCTACCATGGGCAAAAAATGGTTGGCAATGTGGGATGGTCTTGCAGGAATTTTATTTTCATGGCGTATAGTAGAAACAGCCGTTGATGCCAAAGCAACAAGTGTGATTTATTTGCATCAATGCATGGAATAGGGATCAGTTAAGTTCAAAATGCTCCAGTCACAATTCTAATGGCTTTATGGTGGATAGGGTCCAATCATCACGAGGATCTTTCTGGCAGAAGTATAGCCTTGGGACTATAATCAAGTTTTGATCTAATCAGTGCATGATACAACTGAAGCAAAGAACATCTGTCAATACCCTAAGACCTACATGATGAACCTATGGCATATATTCCAGAGGTGGCACATCCGAGAATTTTGCTGGCACATCAACAATTTACAGGTGATATCCTTTTATACGCTTATAAATTATTCAACCTTTTTTTTTAAGTTACAATATGTTCAAGTTAAATTTTGTTTTACACAAGAGAGAAGCTATGAAGATGTGCATATGATTGGTGTGGTATTAACAAAAGATCGCGCGACCTAAAGACCACTGACAATTATTGAGTTGAAATGCTAATTCTCTTCAACGAATTCCATAACATCTGAAAATGTCATAACAACATTCGCTATATATTTCTTAGTTTTAACACATTCATGACGGGGTGTTGTTTATTGTTCCGATGGAACTTCTTATTACTGGCAGGCTCAACTCACACAAAGTTTCAACCCTTGGTTGAATTTCATTGCTGCTTATTTGCGTTTGAGTTGGCAGGCGTGAATTTTTGGCACGCATATATAAACAGGTTCACCATCACTGCCCTAAGAGATGGAAGATAAAGTGTGAAAGATATTCATTAGTTTGAGGTACTTTATCTTGCAATTAGCACATGGGAGGAAGGAAGTTAAGTTTATTGTCAAATATGAGTTCCAAGAATTGGCTTTTGGTACAACTGGGATTAAAGTTTGTCTTAGTCTTAGTTCTGGGTTGGGATGAAGACCACCTGTGGCAAAATTGTGCACAAACTGTTTTCTGCTGAGAAAATTTAAACCCATTTGCAAAATGCCAATTTTGAAAATGGTCAATGGCTTGCTGCAGCTGTCTTTCTATGACTCTCATGTTACATGACTAACACAGGATGGTAAAGTCATCCACATAGAGGACATTACTTACAGCTGGAGAAAGTTATTCAGTTATTGAGTTAACCTTGATTTCAAAAAAGTCTGACACTTAATACTGAACACCGTGAGACTCTCTTAGGTATACAATCAGGAGGGAATAGTTCCACTTGGGCTTGAAAGATTCAGTTGGATAAAACATTCTTGATAAAGAGAAGAAAATTCCCTCTGAGACCTAAGTCGTGCAAAAATTTCTGTATTCTAAACCTCCAAATAGTGTTATATGCTTTTTCCATATCAAATAAAATCGATACTAATTGTTTACATTTTAGGAAGGCATCTTGAATGGATGCTTCAAGTCAGATCAAATGATCAGTTGTTGTGGAAGTCAGGATGAATTCTGAAAAAAAAAAAGTCGATTCTCTCCAGAAACCAGTTTTTCCAGAATCTTACACAAGCAACTAGTCAGAATAATTGATCCATAGTTTATTGGGGATTTTGGACATTTCCTTGGCTTAGGAAAGGCAATGATAATCACTTTTTGCCAGGTATCCAGAAAAATATTCTCACAGAATATTATGCTGAACAGGTACAGTAGTTGATCCATAGCAGATGGTGACATATGTCTGATCATCTGATAATGGATGTTATCTGGTCCAACAGCAGTTGGATAGCATTTAAGCAAAGCAGCTTTAATTTCTTCTTTTGTGTGAGCTTGTTTATTCTTCTGTATTGCTCAAAGAGAACAAAATCCATTGTTTTTCTGCTTTACATTTCTTGGCAAAGAACTCAGAAAGGAGGAGGGGGGGGGGGTAAGAAGATGTTTTAGCAAAAGTCTCTCTGAGAGCATCAGCAATTGCACATCCATTATGTTCAAGAATGAAAAGTGGATGGGTGGTATATCTGTTCCTCATTTTCTTGATTTTATCCCACACTTCTTTGCTGTTGGTTGTACTTGTTAGGGAAGATGTGTATTGGATTAAGTATTTCTTTTTGGTTCTGAAGACAGATGTGTCTTGCTTGGGCTTGAGTGCTTTGAAATCAATAAGGTTTGTTGTTTTGGAATATCTGCAGAAAATACCTTGGCTGCTGTGTAATCTAGATGTTTTAGGAAATGTTGCAGCAGTTTGTGTAATACGCTTTGTCACATGATTCACTACATCACTGATAGGAGATAACTGCTGCAGAATCAAATTCTGTTAGGGAAAAGAAGGTAAGCCAGTCAGCTTGCTCAATTTTTCATCATGATATCTATAATGTAGTAAATGGTTGCCCATACAGGAAAATGAATATCATGGGAAAATGATTGCTCCCAAATAAGCTGTCATCACTTCCCACTTAAAGAGTGAGCAGAGAGTTAAGACGATGGCAGTGAATACTTGGGTAGGTATATGGAGGAAGTGCTGCTTCCTGTGTTTAAGAGGGTGAGATTATTGCTGTCAAGTATATGTTCAAGAAATCTTGATGTTGTTAGTTTGGGCCCTTCCCTACAGAGTGTTATGTCCATATAAGTCCTCCCATTGAAGGTAAAAGGGATGTAATTGCAATGTGACATCAAGGTTGTCCTGAAAAATATCTGCAGCAGGAGATATGTAAATGCAGCATACTGTTATAAGTGATCCATCGGAGAGTAGGATGGCAACTGCCTCTACATTTGTATTAAGTGGGCCTTACTGGAAGGGGGTATGGTTGCCCACAGAGATGATTTATACTTTGCAAAAGAGCCTTGATGTCATTGATATTTTGATGGAATCCATGACAATTCCATTGTAGAAATGCTTTCATGAATTCTTTTTGATAGTATTATCTGGCTTCTGATTTTGTAAGATTTTGCTTTCATTGGCCTTGGATTTTTCTTTCTGAAGAACTGTGGATAGTCAGTGTCCATGATTTCTTCTGCAGTGAGAAAAATATCAAAAATGTCACCAAATTGGACTATCTTTAGAGCACTAGGTATATTAATTGTTTTATCATTTTGTGGAGGAATGAAGTTATCCAATTCATCTATTATTATTGTGTGCTCATGTTGATTTTTCTCTTTTATGCATTCTAAAGAGACAGCAACCAAATCATACAGTTCAGGGATACCATAATTGTTAGAAAGTGGGACCAACATTTGTGTTCAAGTCCCTACTGACATTTTCTTTACAGTTGCCTTCTTAGTGTAGGAGGGCTTACCACCAATGTTGCTACATTTCTGGTATATACTGTTTCCTTGCCTCCTAACAGTGATGCTCTGCTCAGTTTTTATTTTTTAAATTTCTTTTTAAAGATCAAGAGAGAGAGATACCCTAATTGGGTAGTTTAGATATCCTGCTTTCACAAATGTTGGTAGTTTAGGTGTGTTGAAAGTAAGAATGATATTCCTGGATGAAACCAGGTGACCCACCCTATGTATATGACTCTTCTCCTCATGACTGTCTCTCATTCGTCTTTCATTTTGGAGAAGATCTCTTCATCAGGAACATCAAGGAGATATTACTTCTCAAGAGTAGTTCAAAGTCTTGATGTGTATGTGAGGGGGGGGGGACTGGTAACTGGTATTTCCCCTGGAGATGCTGCATGGAGGAAATGCTCTGTCTGTGTTATCATTTCTACAAGAATGTTCCCTCAATCTACCAACCCTTACAAATCCTTCTGGATGAAGAATGGTGACATTTTCCCAAGTGGATGTTCTTGAGTTGAGTGTAATATTAAAACAGTTAGTATGTTTATGGCTGCCTCTGATGTTTAGTGTTTTTTGATTTTGTTTTCAGTTGATGTTGCAATGGTTTCTGAACATGGTTGGGACTTGATGTGGGACCATGCTTATACAAATAATTCTCACTGTCCAGTTCACCATTTTAAAATCTAAACAGTATGTACTTGATATCCTGCCAGTCAAGATTATCCTCATAATTAGTATTGAATAATATAGCTGCTACTGTTTTTCCCAAATATAAAATGTTATATTTTATATGGTTATTTCCCGAATATAAAATCTTGTATTTATAGATTAGAAAAATCTCACTTTTGCCTTGTTTCATTAACAGCTATTATTTCAATCTGGTACTTATCCAATTCTTCTACTAGTTACATTTCTTTTCCATTGATGCATCTTATGCTGATGATGCCAATCTTGAACTCTGCTGATGTTCAATAACTGGAATTTTGCTGTTCACCCAGGTTTCAAAGAATGAAAACAGAAAGATTACCAAAACAAGCCTTAAAGTACGAGACATTAGGAAAAAGAAAACCAAGACATCCTCTTAAATGATGTCTTGGTTTCAACGATGACTTCTAAGGCCGGAACAGGCCATACTAGGCCTAAATCCTTGATAAGCATGATGATGACGACGACCCTGGTTTCTGGTTTCCTACTGAAAACTAAGCCCTTATTTAACCAGGCTGGCATGTAATTCTATCATGTTATACATCATTTAGTCTTGGTTTAAGGCAATAACAATTTGGTCAGCTAAATCCCAAATTGCCAGTCCCTCTTCATTTGTTTTGTATCCAGGTAAATACCTACTACTTCTAACAGGTTGCACCATGAGGTGAAGAGTGGACATCAGGTTAGAAGCTCTAGTTGGTTTTCCATATTCCTTAAAAAGCTATATGGAAGTGTGCTTCCAATTATCCACCTATGACACTTAAGCACCCTATATTAAATAACTATCATTTTATAATCATACTCCTCAGTATGAAAGATAACTGTGGCATTCCATTCATCTGAGGAAAAATTATGTTAGTGTTGGTTTCTTAAATTTTTTTAGAGCTCTTCATTCTTCAGGGTTAACACTGTCTTTTGGTAGTCTGGCCTGTTTATTACGAGACCCAAGAAGTTGGCCTTTTGGGAAGGAAAACAGGTGGTAGCTCTTTCTATGTTTGATAATAAACTTTTTTTTTTTCATAAATATGCAGACAAAATGAAATCCTTCAAGATGTTTTCTCTTTTATTGACAGAATACATTTTTGGACTTTTATCCAACAATAACCGATTCTTGAATTTATATGACAATGTTCTTCTTTTAAAGCTTTTAATTTTCAAATTTTTTTTTTTTTTTTTGTTTGTGAGATGCAAGATCTGATAAAGCCAAATGGTTGGAGGACCAGTGCAAAGACATTGAACAATACTATGGAGAACACAAAACTATAGAAGTCTACAAACTTATAAGAAATGTCAATAGGAAGTGGTAAACAAGATCAGTAGCAGTCAAGGATGAATGGTAAAGTATTGATGGACAAGACAGAAATCATACACAGATGAACAAGATATTGTAGCAAATATATAAAAATCAACTAAATGATACTGCAACAGAAGTAATCAAAGAACTAAAAATTTCTCCACCAGCAGAGATCTTTGAAAATGACATCTTCGAAGAGGAAGTGAATAAGGCTATAAAACATCTCAAGAACAACAAGAGTCCTGGAGATGACAACATAATAGGCGAGATGCTAAAATATGGGGGAGAATCAGTTGTAAAAGAAATGCATAAGCTATGTAATCAAATATGGAGATCAGGGTATGCTCCCGAAGAGTGGAAAAAATCGGTCCTGGTTGTTCTTACATAAGAAAGGCAGTGCTTTAGAATGCACCAATTACAGAACTATTGCATTAATGAGTCATCTTGGCAAAGTGCTGATGAAAATACTAATAGAATGCCAGAAGGGGCATATGCTCATCTTCCGGATGAGCAAGCCGGATTTCGACAAGATCGTACAGTGCAACAAATACTCGCACTAAGACTAATAGCAGAGAAAGTTCGAAGAAAGAACAAAAAGATATATTGCTGTTTCGTGGACTTCCAAAAAGCATTTGATAATATTGACCAAAATATAACATGGGCTGTCTTGGAATCCTATGGTGTGGACAATAAATTGATCCACCTGCTGAAAGATATAAACTGCCAAGCACAAGCAAAAATCAGAATATCAGGTGAGACTGGAGATTGATTTGCCACAAGTCAAGGCACAAGACAAGGGGGACCCAATATCACCAATCATTTTCATCACACATCTGGGAAGAACACTAGATAAGATTAAAGAAGAAGGTGGAAGCATTTCAATAAACGGCATGAGAATAAACTACCTCTGCTTTGCAGATGACATCATCCTGATTGAAGAAGATGCAGCAAGGCTGGAACAGACATTGCAAACACTATACACAGAAGGAAAAAGATATGGAATAAATGTCAACTTTGAAAAAACTAAAACAATGATATTCAGACAACAGGAGTTACTGAACAGAGTTACGATAGACAGATTTCAACTGGAAAATGTGGAACACTTCACATATCTTGGATGCCGCATGACACATGACTTGGACCCCAAAAAAGAGATAAAAATTAGAACAGCCAGAGCAACAACTATTTTAAAAGCCATGGACAAAATATGGACGAGCCGAGCTATAAAGATGCAAACTAAACTACGCATTGTAGAAACCTGTATCTTCAGCAGCATGCTCTATGGATGTGAGGCCTGGGTACTCCTGAGAGAATCTGAAAGGAGGATATTGGCATTTGGGAGGAAGTGCTATAGAAAGATCTTGAGAATAAACTGGACACAGAAAGTGAACAATGAGTAAATCTACAGACGAATACAACCAAAAGAAAACCTGATCCAGATAATAATCAAAAGGAAACTACATCCATTTGGCCATATATGTAGAATGAATGATGAGAGAAAATTAAAAACGTTGCTGTTTGAAATCACTGAAGGAAAGAACAAAAGAGGAAGACCAAACAGAGAATGGGGCGATGACATCGTCAAATGGTGCGGAAACTCTATACACAAACTGAGTCATCTTGCACAAAATAGAATGCAGTGGAAGAATTATATCAAGAGGGCAGCAGACACCTACAGGCACTGGACCCCATGGTTGTTGATGATGATGAGATGAATCCTATTAGTCTGAAAGTTTAGCATACTTTCTACATAATTTGTAAAGAAAATTAGAAAAATCCATCAAATCTCTTTAGATCTGAATGAAGTAATGCTCTACAACTTTCTTCGTGCAATCTTTCCACAAGGGAACCCTTTCTTTTAAGCTTACACAGTGATCCAAATGCATTTTTGAAAATTATGGAGACAACTACCGTGTTTGAATAAAAACTTTAGTGTAATATAACTAAAATCTAACATTCGATGTTTCAACCTTTATGTCAAGGTCATCTTCTGGAGCATACAACTATACACAGAAAACAAGCGACACTACAATCAAACTGGTTTGTTAATAATACTGACCAACCGCTGCAACAATTGTTTCATCTTCTAGAGCATACAACTATACACAGAAAACAAGTGACACTACAATCAAACTGGTTTGTTAATGATACTGACCAACAGCTGCAACAATTGTCGGCCTGACCTCTGGTGGAAAAAAAAAAAAAATTATACATCAACGCTAGAGTCCTATTATTAGTGTTATCTGTTGGTTGTAAGAATATGTTATCAGATACATAACAACATACTTGTTGTTATGTATCTGATAAACCACAGATACATAACAACAAGTATGTATCTATATACATATATTAACATCATTAATATATGTATATAGATAAAGATACACGTCGTCAATGTGTCTAAGCCCAATCCCCCACTATCCCCCCCCCCAATCGCTAACTCCCACATGGAAACCTTTGAGCAAAGGGCTCTTGATTCCGCCACGCTAAGACCGCCCGTCTGGCTTAGATACATTGACGACGTGTTCGCGATCTGGCCGCATGGGCGACAAACGCTAAACACATCCCTTAGCCACCTGAACAAACAACACAAACGCATACAATTCACCATTGAAATTGAAAATCAAAATTCGCTCCCGTTCCTAGACACACTAATCACACGTCTTCCTTCAGGCAGTCTATCCTTCATGGTCTACCAAAAACCGAAACACACTGGCCAATACATTCATGCTAATTCATACCCCCACCCATCACAAAAATATGGAGTCATTAACACCCTTAAAAACAGAGCTACAACAATTTGCTCTAACTAGCAAGCCCTGAAGCAAGAACTAAAAATCATCAGCGACACATTCATAAATAATGGCTATAACAAAAATACTATTAATAAAATACTTTATAAAACAACAACAAAAACGAATCTAGATTACAGTAAAACTATAGCCATCCCATACATTACAGGGTTATCAGAAAAAATCAACAGAATCCTACACCAGTATAATCTCAATGCCACCATTAACCCGCCTATAAAACTTAAAAACATATTCAACTCCTCTAAGGATCCTCTCCTCCCATTAGCACATCCTGGAGTCTATTGCATCTGCTGCACCTGTAACTTACCGTGCATTTCTGAAACAGGACGGACAATCCCTATACGCAATAAAGAACACATTAGACACATTAAATATAACCATTATGGTGAAGCAGGTCTCTCAGACCACGCGCTCAACACCTTACACCAAATCAACTGGAAAAGCACCCGCTCCTTACACCACACAAAAACCTGGTATGAAAGGAAATTTAAGGAAGCCTACGAAATTCTGATAAACCACCCAAATATCAACAACAAAGATGACATTAAAATTCCAAGGATCCTGATGGCACACATTCAGCCTACCTAATATATAAGATCCAGCATAAGTCAGGACTCTAGCCAATCTTCAGCTAATATTAGAAACCATTCTATACCAACTGGCTGGAATGTACAAGTATAATCATGATGTTAATATATATATATATATAGATAGATACTTGTTGTTACGCCCAACGTATTCCTACAACCAACAGATAACACTAATAATAGGACTCTAGCGTTCATGTATATATTTTTTTTTTTCACCAGAGGTCAGGCCAACAACTGTTGCAGCGGTTGGTCAGTATCTTTAACAAACCAGTTTGATTGTAGTGTAGCTTGTTTTCTGTGTATAGTTGTATGCTCCAGAAGATGACCTTGACATAAAGGTCAAAACGTTGAATGTATATTTTAGTTATATTAAACTAAAGTTTTTATTCAAACACGGTAGTTGTCTCCATAATTTTCAAAAATGCTTTCCACAAGGAACTTACTTTACTTCAACAATTCAGATTCTTCCAGCGAACCCTCTGGAGGTAGCTCATCTTTCACAGAACCCAAAAATGAAGAAAGCTTCTGAATAGCACAAAATGTGACAAGTTCAGTGATTCTTGAGTATCATGGCAATTCACATAATGGACACAAGGGATGTCCAAGTTAACTTCTTGAGTTGTCGAAGATGGAGTAACTTTGTACTTATCTTTGACCTATCACTTAAGCCAATGTGTAAAAAAGTAGATTTTATTAGACATACTCTTATTTCTTGTTGCAATACCATTTTCATTGAACAAAGAGAGTGAATCTAATGAAAAGCTCTTATAATGCTAGATATTTGACATGAATGACAGATGGCCAGAGCACGAATGTAACATCTTGTGTGTTTTCTGAAAAGCCCTCTGGTCAATCGGATGCCAAATTACAATAATCAAAATTATTTGAATTTTGATGTGTGTTTCTAATTGCAATGAAATTTTTATGAATTTTACACACACACACACACACACACACACACACAGAGAGAGAGAGAGAGAGAGAGAGAATAACTAACATTATAACTAACAACTGAAAAGTCCAAATCTTCGAATCAGAAAGTTATCTTCTAAAGGAAAATGAATGACAGAACTATCCACTATAACAAACCATTCCTGTGGTCCTACGAGTTTGTCATAGCAAGAGACAAATGTATAAAACAATACAAGTTTTGTGTAGCACAGAATATTTATGTAAGAAAGTCTAAAAAAAAGCACGGGATTCTTTGTATGATGGGATGTATCTATAAGGTGTATATTATAATTACATTGATAATCTAAATTTCATTAATATAAGTTATGAGAGTTAAAAAAAATCATGAATATTAAATAAAATATAGACATCTACATTACTTGATACATGGCACTTTCCATTTCAGCTTGAGTTAAGTTTGCTTTTGGCTTCACTCCTTTTTTTGAATGCTGAAAAGAATTAGTTGTTGGGCAACTAGAATCTTTTTGGTTCTCTTCTTCAGATTCCTGAGTTTCATGCAAAACTGTGTCACTATTGGAAATATAAGAATCATCAGATCCAATGCGAGCTAACTTGATAGATTCTGTCAAAAATGGAACTAGTGATTCTTTGATGTTTCCCACCACTTGTCGTGTTATAAGAAGGGCTGCCAGTTGCTATAATGAGATTATATTAAACAAACAAATAAACATCAATGTCACAATCAAACAAAAACACAAAGTGAGACAACCATAAATTAACCATTCAATTATCTAAGAAATAATAAATTAAATCTATGACTTAAAAATCTAGCATTGATTTTATCATAATCATATGAATGTCTGCGTGTGTATCTGTGCATGTATTCCCCCCCCCTCACCCACACATTCCCTAAGTGAGCACAGGAATGACAAACCCAAGGTACTTGATGTTGGACAAAGCCTTACTTCACATAATATGCATCTGTTATATTATTATTATTGTTGTTGTTGTTCCGGGCAACTCCAAGGAGTCGACAGACTCATCGAGGGAGGCCCTAATATCATGTCAAGAACAACTATTCGACATTCACACAGTATCTATCATACCTTGCCTTGAACTCATTCATGGTCGTAGCACCCACAACAGACTCTGGAAGCTTATTCCACTCATTCACCACTCTCCAAGTAAAAAAACCTAGCTCTAACACCCTTGTCAACCACGTTCTTGCCCAGCTTCCATGCATGGCCCCTAGTCCTCCCACCACCAGTCATATTTTCAAAAATATCTTCTGGATCAATCCTGTAGAAACCCTTCAGTAATTTGAATGTCTCAATCATATCATCCCTCCTTCACCTATCATCCAATCTCTGAAACCCACAAATCTTCAACCTATTCTCATAACGTTCATTCCACAGACCTTCTATCATCTTGGTCACTCGTCTCTGGATCCTCTCCACTTTCTCCCCATCACGAAGAAACCCTGGTGCCCATAACTGGGCACAGTAGTCCAGATGGGGTCTTATCAAGGCTCGATACAGAGGAACAACAACTTGTTTGTCTCTGCATGTTAAAGTATTTTTCAAAAGCCAAGTGATTTGGTGAGTTGTTTTAGTCGCTTTTGCAATGTGCCCCCTAAACTTCAATTCCCTTTCCACCAACACTCCCAAATCCCTGGCCTCATCAATCTCCTGGAGTATGGTTCCACCAATGCGATATACTGCTGCTATTCTTTTCACCCCAAAGTGCATAACCTTACACTTTGGCACATTAAATTGACATCTGTTTTTCCTAGCCCAGTCCTCCAAACTATCCAAATCATCCTGTAAAATTTTGACATCCTGTGCACTCATAATTGCTCTACCCAACTTTGCATCATCAGCCAACAAGTGAACACTTCCTCTCAAATCCTTTCCTATATCATTGATGAACAAACTGAAAAGCAGTGGTCCAAGAACAGAGCCCTGTGGCACTCCACTAGTCACAAGCCGTCTTTTAGACTCCACTCCTGAATAAACCACTCTCTGGTATCTCTCCTTCAACCACCCTCCTATCCATCTCACCAACCCTATGTCTATCCCCATCTGCTCCAGTTTACTGATTAGGGTTCTATGTGGTATCCTATCAAAAGCCTTGGCAAGGTCCAGTAGTATTACTGTAAACCCATTACCCCTATCCAGTTCAGCCGTCACTGTGTTATAAAACATGAGCAAGTTACTGAGGCATGATCTACCCTTCACAAAACCATGTTGTCCCCCATACAATATCCCATTTTCATCTATCCAATCCTGTATTCTCTTCTTGACTAATTTCTCTAAGACCTTGACAATGATTCCTGATATGCTAATCGGTCGGTAATTTACAACAGCAGTCTTGGAACCACCTTTATGCAGTGGAACTATTATCCCCTCTTTCGACCCCCTCGGGACTAACCCAGACCCGAGACTCAAATTAAACAAAATGGTCAAGGGTACTGACAATTCTTTAGCTGCTTCTCATACAATACGAGCTGGTATACCATCCAATCCCACAGATGTATTGACATTGAGGTTATGCAATAGACTACTCACCTCCACTTCATTTACCACAATTCCCGTATAATCTACTGGTACATTCGTTTCTGAAATGTCACCACCTGGATGATATATTCTTGCAAAGTCCTCACTCAGTAACTCAACTATATCAACTGATTCAGTTACCTCCCTACCATCGGCATTCTTTAAAATCATTCTGCCATGTACATTTTTCCTTTTACTTGCTACATATCTAAAAACTGTTTAGGATTCTCTTTAGCCTGCATGGCCAATGTTCTTTCGTAATCCTTTTTTGCTTTTCTTACCACACTCGTTACCCTTCTGGCCTGCGCTTTATACTGTTCGTGTGCCTGCCGGTCATCTTTCTCCTTAAATTCCCTCCATAGTTGTTTCTTTTTTTGCAGCTCAAGCTTAATGGTGTTATTCATCCATTTAACCCCTACTTGATTTATTATTTGGACTCTTGGTATACAGTCAGCCATTGCTTCATGCAAACACTTCTTAACTACTTCCCATGCACTATCGACTTCTAGTCCTTGCAGTTGTACATGCCATGGCACTGAACCAATCAAACTCCTAAGCTTGTCATACTTTCCAGCCCGATAATTCCACATGTCCCCTGTCTTAATTGAAAATTCTACACCTTTAGCCACCTCCTAAGTCAAGACCCTATGATCATTCTCACCGATTGGTGGCAATGTGGTCATATTTGTTACAGTCAAATCCTCAGATGTAATTACTAGGTCAAGCACTCTTTGACCCCTAGTATTTTCCATTACATGCTGTCGCAGATAGTTATCTCTTAATAACTGCATAAAATCCAATTCCTTCCTCCCGTGTGTCCTCTCCTCACTCCAATCAATGCGACCATAGTTGAAATCTCCCATAATAATCACCCTCCTTCCATTCATTTCTTCTATTTGCTTGTGCATACTGTCACCACCATCTTTTCCGTCACCTGGTCTATAGCAGCACCCAATTTTACATTTTGTTCTGCTAGCCACAATCTCACACCAAATGGCCTCAAATGTGCTCTTTTCTCTATCCTGCAATTCAACTTCTATTCTCCTTGGCTGCAGCTCATCAACTATCATCAACAATACTCCCCCCCCCCCATTTTATTCTCCCTGTCATTCCTGAACACACTATACCCATCACATTCAATCCCACTAGCTATATCATCTACAGTCAGCCATGTTTCACTAATACCAATAACCTGTGGTCTGGAAGTGCCAACCATGGCCAAAAACTCTTCCTTCTTGTTCCTAATACTCCAAGCATTAGTGTACATGAATTTAAGACCCCCATTAGCCCCAACCCTGCTTGATGCCTTATATTAACTATCCCAATCTGATTTGTTGTCCTTATTTGCTCGGGCATATTATATTCATTCTTACATTCAACTGCCTCCCTAAGGACTGTATATCTACCCCCCCCCCTTAATAAATCTAGTTTCCCTGAATTTGCACATCCACCACATTCAGCAACACTTTCTCAAGTCTTCTTACACCGTAACCATTCAAATGCAAGCCATCCATCTTATATAGATCCTTTCGCCCATCCAACTAACTCCACATGTCCACAAATTCCACACCACTCGTCATACATAACTCATGCATAAAGTCATTTGCAATTATGGCCCTCCTTTTAAACATTTCACTGTCATACCGTGGCAAAAGACTAATCATTCTAACTCTCTCACTCTTTTCTTTTGCTACCTCAAACAATTCATTCAGGTCTTCTATCATTTCCATTTTGTCTCCTTTCAAATCATTCGTACCTGCCACAACAATCATTTCTTTCACCCTTTCCTTTTACTCTCTAATAGACTCAGTTACATCCTTTATGGTCGCACTAGGTTGGTACGATTTGTCAAATCCTCTACTATCACACCTCGTAATAATGAGTCTCCATACAGCACTCTATCCTTCATTTTGTTCATGTTCACACTCATACATCTATTTTTCCTGTCATACTTTTTATTATTGGCTGGTTCATTCAGTCGACTTTTGCTCATACGCTCTAGCTGCTGTTTTGCCCTTTGTATCGCACCATTCAACAACGCGATCTCACTCATTGCGTCTATCTCATCTTTTTTATTCTCAGTAAAACCATTAATACTATCATTCAAACTTTCTACATTCACACTCTCACAATTCTCTGGTACAACCGCACCGTTTCTTGTCATATCCCTATTTTCTTCATTCTGAAGTTTGAGAAAAATATCACACTCACGATCCGAAATACTCTTCAATTTCTCATTCTCCCTACATTTTCTACACACATTCACTCCTTTATTATCATCATCTAACCACACTCCGACCGCACTCCGCAAAGCGTATATTTCGCAGCTAGTACACTGAATGATCTCTTTTATACTACCATTCTTTGATAAAGATGGCGAACCATCATTACTGGCTGCCGTTTTCCTTCGTACTGGAGCCATACTTACTTGCAACGTATTTTATCAAATTATAAATTATAACACACCAAAAACACACAAAAAAATGCACTAAGAGATGCAAGGCAAAAACAAGACTAAGCAATATTAAATAAATTTATCAACGATAACTGAAAATAATACTTATCTTATCCGGAGCTTTCATGAACACTACACACTACGAAATCCCTCTAGCAGCGACAGCCCCAATAAAATATGTTATAAAGACACACAAAATACTCTAAAAACATGAAAATCGTTCTAATATACTATAAAACCAATTTTCTAAGGAAAAACACACACAAAAAACACCAAAAATCACCAATGTTACACGAGCGCTAAATTACACTGACCACTCACCATATAACCTCGAACCCAAGTGATCCATAGACATGTCCTATTTCTTCTTCTTCTTTTTTTTTTTTTGTTTCATCCTGTTCCAAGTGTCTAAAGTTGTATGAAGGATGGATATGTGCTGTTGTACAGTAATTACCTCCAGTTATTTGCCTTACCTAAGCATGCTGACCTTTCATGAAGCCTGATTAGCAAGAAATGATTAGACTAATAATCCATCAAAGGAAGTAAAATAAATATAATGAAGGCTGAAGAGCCAGGTCACAATGAGAACATAAAAATCATGAATCTGATTATTATCCCCAGATCCCATGGAGTCAAAGACTCATCTGGGCTGTCCTTTTGTCACACACACACACAGTCCATCATACTGCGCCTTAAATATATTCAAATTCTCTGCAGACACAGCATTCTCAGGCAAGGCAGTCCAATCATTCACAACTCTGCATGCAAAAAACCTGCTTCTCACTCCTCTAATCACACCCTCCTTATACAGCTTCCAGGATGACCTCTGGTTCTCCCCTGATCTCTCACCATTTTCTGCAAAACCTCTCCAACATTGATCCTATAACAATCCCTTACTACCTTGTAGGTCTCTATCATATCAACCCTCTTTCTACTATCCACTAAACTCTGTAAATTGCATCTTGTCAATCTTTCCTCATATTTGACATTCCAGAGATCAGAAACTACCTTAGTAAGTCGCCTCTGGAACCTTTCCAACATATCTCTGTCCTTTTGAAAACAAGGTGACAAAATTTATGCACAGTAGTCCAGGTGTGGCCTAATCAAAGCCTTATACAATGGAACAAGAATCTCCTTACTTCTACAAGTCAGTGTCCTCTGCAAAATTCTGAATTCTTTGTGTTGTCCTCACAATTTTGACAATGTGTCCCTTAAATTTCAGATCCTTATCCACTTTCACCCCAAGATTTCTTATTTCCTCCAACAATATATCCCCCACCAAGCATAAATTCTACATCCCATGTTTGTTTCACAAATTTTAAACCTTCCATTTTGCAACATTGAACTCGCATCCCCATTCACTCAATTTATTCATGTCTTCTTGTAAAGCTACAACATCTTCTCTACTCTTCATAGTTCATCCCAACTTTGCATCATCTGCAAACAACTGAATATCCCCATCCAAATCTTTCCCAATTTCATTAACATACAGATTAAACAGCAATGGCCCTAAAACAGACCCATGAGGCACACCACTAGTGACTTTCCTCTTTCAGTATATTGCTTCCCAATACACAACTTGCTGATACCTATCAGATAGAAAGTCTCCAATCCAATGCGCTAATCTAATATCCGACCACATCCACTCTAGTTTGGCTATCAACTTATAATATGGTAATCTATCAAAGCCTTTGCAAAATCTAAGTATACTGTGCATCCCTCTCCTCCGTCCAATGAAGCCGTCACCTTATTGTAATAATTAAGTAGATTACTAAAACATGACTTCCCTTTAGCAAATCCATGCTGTCCATCAAAGATAATACCATTGTTGTCAACCCAATTCTGGAGCCTAGTTCTCACCAGCTCCTCCAACAACTTAACCACAACATCTAACACACAGATAGGCCTATAATTTTATGCTTAAGTTCTATCACCTCTCTTGTGAAGCAGCACAATCTTGCCCTGCTTCCACTCTTTTAAATCGACCCAGTGTAAGACACATTAAAAAAAAAATGTCATGGGAGATGTCAACTCCCTGGCACGTTCTTTCAGAATACATGGTGATATGTTATCAAGTCCCACAGTCTTATTGACATCAAGTTTGCTCGATTCCCCATACACCTCTTGCTCACAGTCAGTCTCCCCTCCTCATTATCAACTACTCTCAGACTCTCCATGATGTCACAAGATATTCACAAGAATGAAAGACCTTTATGAATTGCTCATTAAGTATCTCCACTATATCTTCCGCACCAGTTGTCCTTATATCATTTTCTCCAATCAATGTCATCCTTCTATAATCGAAATCCTAAAATCGAAAGAACTCCCTAGGATTCTTTTTGCCTTCATTAGCTAACTGCTGCCCATAATTCACTTTTGATACCCTTACAACCAAATCACCCTCCTTGCCTGGTCTTTGTAATCCTCATGAAATTGGTTATTACCATTTCTCTTATGCTGCCTCCATAATGCCTTTTTTCTCTGTATTGCATGCTTAATCTCTTCATTCATCCATTTCACACCTAACTTATTTCACCTTATCTCTTAAACATATGCTAACTCGAGTGTTTTATTATGATAGACAAGTCTGATCTGTTGTAATAAGAATTTGAGCTCTGCTACTACCGAATGGAAAAATAAAATCTAATATTCTGTTACTGATACAATAACAGAAAATTATATATTTATGTATACATCTGCAGATCTTTACTAAGACAAACAAAACTAGCAGAGCATCATTAAAAGCAGGTAAAATAAAAATGAAACATCAGCAGATTAAATGAAATTTGGAGATTAGATGCAAATAGCATAAATCTAAGAAATGGACATTTACTCTAGAGCTACAATGATGAACCAAGATTCAGGGAGGAGCTAATGTAGTAAATTAACCAATCGATAAAAAGACAAACAATAAATAATTATTTACTAAAATAAAGAACCAAAAGGCTTCAGTTCAGCAATGCAAAATTATATGAATCAAGTGGATATTAAATCCAGCATTATTTCAAAGCCAAATGTAGAAACTATGAAAGTTTGATAAAAAAAGTTGATCAGACAGCTTATGAGAATACATTTGCTGGCATTTAGAAGTTGCCCTAGCACAGACCATATAGAAGACATCATCGCTTACCCAAGTGTCCATATATTTGCCTTTTATTGGTCCATTTTGATAAGGTTTCACTGGCCTGAAATAATGCTGGATTTAAATCACTAGATTCATATAAAGAAATAATTATATCACTAAGATGGTTAACATGACTTCAATCTTAGAATAAACAAACAGCACCAAGTGATACTTATATAAGTTCATGCATGAAATAACATCAGACTGCACAGAAGAAAGGGATGAGTTTTGTGAAACACTCGACCATATACTAAACAGCATTGTGCCTGAAAATTCTAATGGGAGATTAAAAAATGATCAAATACTAACAGAAAGTTGGGTAAATAATGTTAGAGAGATAGGTTAAATTCTTATTATTTCATAGCCTAAATGGAGTCAACAGGAGGAGGAGTCAATGTGGGAGGTGCACTCAAAACAGCAGCATGTCTATCATAATGAGCTTTGAAGTTATTTACACTGCCTGCACTCACAATGTAGTCAGTCCATGCATTCCACTCACCAACAATTCTCCACATAAAAAATCTACTCTTCACTCCCTTCTTCAGTACATCTCTATACAACTTCCAGAGATGGCCTCTCATTCTTCCCATCTTAACATCCACACTTTTTATAATTTCTTCTGTATTAATCTGATAGAATCCCTTAACTAACTTGAAGGTCTCTATCATTTCTCCTCTTTCCCTCCTATCCACCAACCTCTGTAATCCACATTCCCTGAAATGCTTTTCGTAACCCCACTCTAGAGTCCTGATATCATTTTGGACCCTGTCTAGTGTTTCCACATCATAATGAAAACTAGGTGACCAAATCTGAGCACAATAATCTATATGTGGTCTGACCGATGCCTTATATAGAGGCATCACCACTTCCTTATACCTACATTTCAATGAACTTTTTATCATAGCAGCAATATGATGTGCAGTCTTTGCAACACGTGCAATGTGCCCTCGGAACTTCAGTCCACTGTCTACCATCACTCCAGAATCCCGAATCTCATCCACTTCCTGAAGTACAGCTCTACCAATACAATACTAAGCCTTATATCTCTGTATCCCAAAGTGCAACACCTTGCATTTATTAATATTAAAACTGCAACTCCACTCATTTGTCCAACCTAAACATCTATTTAAAATCCTCCTGTAGAGAACTAACATCAGCACTACTCCTGATAATTCTATCTAACTTTGCATCAATTTGAAGATCCCCAGTCAATCCACATGAAATATCATTAACAAATAAGTTAAACAGTAAGAGGCCCAAGAACAGAACCCTGAGGCATGTGATTGGCCTGAGACACGGCTCCATCATTACATCTTGCTGGTGTCGTTCAGACAGCCAATCTCAAATCTAGCTAACCAATATTCTCCCTTATCCAACACATTCATCAACTTATCATAAAACATAAGTAGGCTGCCATACCATCGTATGGCAGCCTGCTTATGTTTACTAATATGTTATAGTGGTATACCAATACGTTATATTGGTCAACTGTCTGACCCTCTGGTACCCATTCAACAATTACCACACCATTCATATAAAAAAAAACAACAATCAGCATTGCCTTCAGTTTTGACTTGCTCATTCTTGTTTTTTTTCATTCTTGGTGACATGGGAGTTTTCCAGTGCATCGATTGTCTCTTTGTTTCTTGATCGTACTGGAAAATCTACATCTCATCACATGTAATGATTTTCTCCTGCAAGTCCGGCTCTGCTGTCAGCTGTTTTCAGTCAGTGGATGAGGTAAAGGGGAAAGCGGAATTTTCCATTGTTGAAGCACTACTTCTAACAATGGAAAATTCATATGCAATGTTGTATAGATAGAGGAGGGGGGAGTATGTTGAAGGGGATATCAATAAAGTTGTACAATTGTAATAATAAACCACATTTTTGCAACCAGTCTTGTTATTTAATAGCCACCTTATGCCTAATATCCTCGTATATTAGGCATAAGGCTTACTATGGACTTGTCCAAAAAGCCAATCTGGGAAGGTTGTGTAATAATAATAATAATAAAATGCAATGACTTATAAACTGATCTATTCATCTGATAAGAAGAGGCTGTTTAAAATTATGGCAAAATAACTAAAGTGACCTACTTTTGTTTATTTATCTGGAAATCTGTCTGTTTTCAGGGATGAAAAAATCCCATCACCTCCATACAGGATTAGAACATTCTTACAGTTGAAAAGTAACTCTAAAGATTCTTTGCATCCTAGATAGGATTCAAACCTAGGTCTTTCTAACCGAAGATCACTGCCAATACTGACTGACCTAGATAGCCTTTACTGATAAGGAGAACTAGTTTCATTTTGCAAGTATCCTCAAGGGTTAGTTCTTATGATAGTTTAATTTACTAGTTTTTCTATCAATATTTGTTCAAAATTGTTCTGTCATTTGCATTGTGCTCCGAGTACAGTCGACTCTCACTATAGCAAACTCATAGAGACCACAAAAATAGCTTATTATAATGGATAGTTTGTTATAGTGAATTATTTTCAGTTTAACACTATACATAAGTGACTTTGACTAGAACCTTTCAGCAGTTTGTTACAACAGCATTTACTATAATGAGAGTCAAGCTTGTTAAGAAATAATAATAATAAATATCTTGAAATTAAACTTTACAAGAATATTTTTTTTAAATAAATTATGGAGACAACTATCAAGTTATAGCAATAACTTCAGTTTAATATAAACCAAAATAATTTGGAATGCAACACTAAAATACACATGTATTTTGAAATAGGGCAATGAAAATATACTGCAAATTAGCTTCTGCAAAACAGCTCCTCTTTAAACCATTACACAGAGTTCATAGCATTAAAAGTGAATGAGGGTGGACAGTTTTGATGATCTGTTTCCAAAGAGTTGAAGCATCACAGGGCTTAACAAATGCTGAGGGTTAAATTTACTACTCAGTTCAACTATTGTTAAAACATCATTCCAAGTAGTATCACTTAAACACCCAAAATTAATAGGTAAAGGAAAATAAGTTCAGCAATAGAGAAACTGAATTAATCAGTGAGTACTGTGAACCAAACTGACAAATGCTATCAAGATATTTATTTATTTATTTTTGAGTGTTTTTTATGATAAGACTTTTTTGGTAGAGAGAGAGAGAGAGAGAGAGAGGATGGCTATTATTGATATGTGGAGAGAGAGAGAGATGTCTGTGACAAATATATGTATATTCCATAGAAAGTGTGCCGGCAAAATTGATCATTTGGACTGATGTATTTCATGTCTTGCCAAGAAAAAACTGTAGGATTTTAATCAATGAACAAGTTTCATAACTACTATTATTACATAACAACTCCACAGGGTCCAAGTGTTTGATCCTACGTTCTACTCCGATGTATAATCTAGCTGTTGACTGACTCCACATTCGAACACAGAGAAAATTTATTTTTAACTGCGCCACTCTATGTTCTAATTTGCATAAGCAACGTTGTGAAATCAACCATCAGCTAGCACAATATTGTTATCAACTTAATTCAGGCTGAAATTCTCCTTATTATATATATATATATATATATATATATATATATATATAGGGTTCCTGCTAAGATTCAAACTATTTTAATGAGCGGTGCAAGGAAAGAAATCAGGCAAACACAAGATTCAACTAAAAAAAAAATTATTTAATGCTTTAACACATAAATTTACATTAAAACAAGAATTTCAAGTAGGGATAATACAATTTAAGAATGAATAAGTCCTCATTAAGACATTAGTAATTTACTCAGCTGAGTATATCATTTACGATTAGAATTTATGCATATAAATTCTACTCTTCTTATTATCTAAGATTCCAAATACAATTCCACTCTAAACAAAATTATTGTTTAATGTACTTCAAATATTGATTCAGTTTAACTATTCAGAACTATTAACTATTAATCACAAAGCACAAATCATCAGACATTCATTCAGCAACCTTTAAGTTTATCAATCTAACACAATAGTTCTCAGAAAATTAAGTCTCAAATTTACATTGCGTTCTCTTGTAACAGGATTCTTTATATCACACAATCAATCTTGAACTATTAATGCAGAGATACTTCATATATTACGTTTATGAGGAAATGTTTCACTGTATCACACATTCAATCTTGAATTGTTAATTTCAGTAATATGAACTATATCATGTTCTCCAGAAACAAGCTTCGCTATTTCATATGAGGCATAAAAAAGTTATCCTTACTGATATAGACAGTATAGCTTCCTCATTATCGAGAATCCTAGAAACTCTCCTTGGTTCTTGAATACTTTCACTTTGAGAACACACAAATATTATAGAATCCTGAGTTTCAGTAACTGATTAGTTAACTCGGGATAATTTATCTTCTTGCTCATAATTGCCTAACCCTCAGTATTTCTTACTCATTCTTATTATCCTTTTGTCCAACGCTATCCTTCTGCAAGGTGATAGGAATTTATAAAAGAATGAGAGCTCGAAGACAGATAAGTCAAAATACAGAGCGGTTCCCAGTCCTTCCTACTCTGTTCAGCCCCAGGTTATTTCTCCCCTTTTTACTGTGTTACTTCTTTTCCATGTACTGCCCATGACATCCTACTCCGCCCCTTTCCTGCCAAAATCTGGTTCTAACTGGTTTTGTTGCTACTGAACTGGCTTCTTGTATACTGTACAGTAACTCACGATAAGGCACGCGCTGGGTAAAAATAATATAATTTCTCACAACAACCAATCAAGTCTTATTTTGAAGAATTACTTGGATACATTACATTTTACTAATAACATAAAAAGATTACATATTTTACAGTTTTTATCTCTGTTTTAGTAATATTAATTTCATAATAATAAGTGATATTTGATACACAGTTTTCACAACTGCACTTCATCTCAAAATAATAAATGAACAAATTCAATAAACGTAACTTGAAAGAAATCATATGAATAGCATACTATTAATAAGAGATTATTAGTCTGATGAGCAAATTTGGCTTAGGGAATGGCTGATTATGTTGGACTCTGAATGAAGTATTAATAATTTCTAATTCTCCTCATTCAGAATCCACCACAAGGACTCAACACAGGGAGGGCACCCTATACACCATGCAACTTAATGTTTGCACTACATAATCATCATCCAGACCATATTATGTATGCCCTCTAATAGCATTTTTGTCTATTAAATGCATGTGTATGGTTGTGACTAATATACTAGTGTTCAGGATGAAAAAAAAAAAAAAAAACAAGTTTCTAAGAAGGAAAACCTGATACCTGGACATGAGATCAGCTAAGTCACCTAATTAAAAAAGTCAACATAAAGATTCTCATCTTCTTATGAAGAGAAGTGAACTGAGATCTTTTTTTTTTCAACTGAAGGGCAAAAGGTTCTGTTATTTTTCCAATTGTGTTATATGTGAAGGCACTTATTTTGCTTCAGTTAATGAAATTAATTTCTTTTTCTCATTTAACTAATGTGCTTAGCAATTATTAGCCAACCTGTCCTACTGCTGGTGTCATGAAAGAATTATTCAAAATGATGCAGTTCTTACAAATTCTTGTAAATTGTTGATTATTACTTAAATACTTGTAATATACAAGTAATTATTATTATTATTTCGTAACCTCCATGGAGTCAACGGACTCGTGGGAGGCCCACTCAACCAGCAACATGTCTCTCATAATGAGCTTTGAAGTTCATTACACTACCTGCACTCACAACGCACTCAGGCAATGCATTCCACTCACTAACAACTCTCCATGTAAAAGATCTATTCCTCACTCCGTTTTTCATCACATCAATATACAACTTCTAGAGATGGCTCCTCGTTCTTCTGATCTTAACATCCAATCTTTTTATCATTTCTTCTGTATTAATCTGATAGAAACCCTTAACTAACTTGAAGGTCTCTATCATATCTCCTCTTTTCCTCCTATCTACCAACCTCTGTAATCCACATTTCTTGAAATGCTCTTCATAACCAACACACTCCAGAGTCCTGATATCACTTTGGTTAATCATCTCTGGACCCTCTTAAGTGTTTCCACATAACAATGAAAACTAGGTGTTCAAATCTGAGCAAAATAGTTCATATGTGGTCTTACCAATGCTTTATATAGATGCATCACCGCCACCACCTTATCTCTATATGTCAATGTGCTTTTTATCGTAGCATCAATATGATGTGCAGTCTTTGCACCACATGCAATGTACTTTCCGGCCTTCAAGTCCACTGTCCACCATCACTCCAAGATCCTGAATCTCATCCACTTCCTGAAGTACAGTTCCACCAATACAGTATGTAGCCTTACATCTCTGTATCCCAAAGTGTAAGACCTTGCATTTATTATCATTAAAACTTCAACCCCCACTCATTTGTCCAAGCTAAAAGCCTATTCAAATCCTTCTGTAGAGAATTAACACCAGCACCACTCCTAATAATTCTACCTAACTTTGCATCATTGCAATCATTTGAAGATCCCCAGTCAATCCACAAGAAATAGCATTAACAAACAAGTTAAACAGTAGGGGCCCGAGAACAGAACCCTGAGGCATGTCACTGGCCACCTTCCTTTTCTGAGACAGCTCCATCATACACAACTTGTTGGTATTGTTCAGAGAGCCAATCTCAGATTCATCTAACTAATATACTATCCATTCCTATCTTTTGCAGCTTGTACGTCAACTTATCATGTGATAATCTATCGAATGCTTTTGCAAAGTCCGAGAATATCACTGTATACGATTCTCCCTTATCCAACACATTTGCTACCTTATCATAAAACAGAAGCAGATTGCTAAAACAAAAAATGTCCTTCACAAACCCATGATGACCATCATAGAGAATCTTATGTTCATCAACCCAATCCTGTATTCTATTTTTAACCAATTTTTCCAACACTTTGATCACAACTGCAGACACATAGACTGGTCTATAATTGGAAACTTCTGTTCTTGAACCATGCTTGTGGAGAGGTATTATTTTGTCTTCTTTCCATACCTTAGGAACTTTATCCACTGCAAGACTCTCATTAAATGACCAGGACAAAGGCATGGTTAACTCTTTTGAATATTCTTTAAAAATACGTAGTGATATGTCATCTATTCCCACAGCTTTATTAACATCTAACCTGAGCAACACTTGATAGACCTCTGATTTTTTCACCTTTAATTCTACTAATTCTTGCTTTCCTTTTACATTTTGCACAGCATCATTCATGCCACTATGATATACACTGATGAAGTGTTTGTTAAATAATTCCACTATATCATTTGCTATGGTTACTCTGCTACCATAACCATCCACAAGCATCAACCTGCCATAATTATTTTCCCCTCATGCTTGCCACATAGCTGAAAAAATCCCTTGGATTAGCTTTGACCTGACTGACCAATCTCCTCTCATATTCTACTTTTTATTTTCTTACCATGTTTGTCACTTTCCTGGCCTGCACTTTATATTTTTCATGCATCTGTTCACTGCAAACTGTCTTGTACTTCCTCCATAATAACTTCTTTTGTAACACTGCCAGCTGATTTCACCATTCATCCATCTCACTCCTACTCTATTTATTTGCTTAACTGTTGCTATACAGCTACAGTTATGTACTGCTTGTGTTAGATACTGCCTTATCATTTCCCATGCACTATCAACATCTTTTCTATACAATTCATCGACCCAGTGTATTGATGCTAGTTGAATACTGAGATTCTGATAATCACCCACCTTATAGTTCCATAAATATACCTTCTTGCTAACAACCTTTTCCTTTTTGACTACCTTTTAAACCAATACCTCATGATCACTTTCACCAACAGATGGTGTTGACACCTCATTCAAAACCACAGCCTGTGAGGATATCACCAAATCTGACACCGATAAACCTCATTGTTATACTTGTATATGCTAATTTTTTTATGACAATCGATGTAGTCTGATTGAAACTGAAAAACACTCCTTACCTCTTTCAGTTTTTCCATATCTTGAAGATAGAAGGCAATATAAAACAGTGACAGGAAGGAATTGACAAACTGGAACTGTAAAAAATAAATATGTCAGTATAATTCATTCAGTTTCAAGTATACCACTAACACACAACATGCACCATAGCATGCAATGCAGCACAATACATTGAAGCAAGCAAAATGATATTTTCCATCTCTCCAGAGAATTTTTTTTATTTTGAAAAAAAAAAAAAAAAAAAAAAAAAAAAAAAAAAAAAAAAAAACCCTGCCAATGAAAGGTTAATGTACAGCAAACACATTAAAACCATGGTTGGGCTAAAGATTACATAATTCAGGAGCCCTGTTGAAGAGCCTAAACATGATACTTTTTTCGAATTACATCAATATCAGACTTTCAAAAGCAAAGCTGTCATTTTCACACCAGGCAATGAAAATCATCTATTATCTAAACACATCCAAACACTCATTCCACAGTGGATTTATGGTAATATTAATGGTAATATGTGTAATAAAATGCATTCTGAATAAAACACTACAAACGATATGATCTGCTGAGAATACACATCAGCCAATTAATTAATATGGAGTTTATATTATAAATTAAAGATGCCAATAAATCATATTCTTTAATCCTTTATCCAAGTGTAAGCAAACAAAGTTTCCACATGAAGTAACTTCCCGACTGGGCAACTCGTATATAAAGGCTAATGACTTCACATCACTTGCTTTAGTATTCCATAATGTAAAGCACATATTCTTACAGACATATATAATGCTATGCATTATGGAAAGGGTCACTACCCAGACCAGTTTCGACCTTTATTGAGGTCTCATCAGTGGAAGCCAGACCCAGAAGTGATACCAAGGTTTTTGCTAATGCAGAAGTCATATTTCCCTATACAAGTAGCCAAAAGGTGTCACACCTTATTACTAAAATACTCTGGATTAGAGGTAGCTGTTGAAAGTTTTCCCACTTGGTTATACACGAAGTTATTTCACATGCAAACTTGGTTTGTTTACATTTGGGTAAAGGATTAAACCAAGAATATAATTTCTTGGCATCTTTAATTTATAGCATAATCAAGTGAAAAAAACTTTCAACATCTCTAATCCAGAATACAGTAAGACCCTGTTTAATGCTGATTCGATATGCCATGGCTTTTTCTGAACCCTAAAAAAGTGCTAAATATTTCATGATTCAATATAATGCAATTCTACTCAAAGCCTTAAAAAATGCTAAATTTATGCTGATTCAATTTATCACCGTATTTCCCTTGATTCATATATAATACGATTATTCCTGAACCTGAACCAATTTATTTATTTATTCTTATGGCAAAAGTAACTACAGGTCAATGTCCAGACCAGAAAGCCAATCCAGGGCCTTATCTGTCACCTCGTGGATGTCGTGGAGGCCATAACCATGAAACTGGCACCTTGGGCAATCATTCACGATATGAGTGATCATCTGGGCCACAGGGGAACAGTCACAATAAGGGTGGTCTGATAGTCTCCATTTATGCAGTAGGTAGTGTTGGATTCTGATTATGTAGAGATTAGAGTAATTATTATTTGCTTCAGAATCCAACATGATCTTCCATCACTAAGGCTAGACTTGTAAATAATTTTTAATGTATATAACTTATTTTAAAATTTAATATTCATATAACTGCCTTAATTTTGTCTAATATTTAATTATTTAATCAAAGATATATGTATGAATAATGAAAAGACTGTATTAAATATTAATAAGTTATTTTATTTATTGTTATGACAATATTATAAGAACTTGTATTTGTAATTTAACTACGCATTTATTGAAATGCAAATATTCTATTTATTCTTATTTGTGAAAGTTTAACGTTATGTAATAACTGAATCTAGTTGTATAGCCTAATGTAACATTCGCGAGAATGTTTACGTTTATCGGTTGTCATGGAGACGCATGAAATAAACAAGCACGAGTCGAAGAGTGCGTGACCTTGGAACCAGAAAAGGAGAAAGGGAGGCAATAAGAATTTTATAGAAAGAAAAGGGAAGAGTTTTGCGGAGCCTGAAGGAAAGTAGGATATAAGCAAGGAAGTGAAAGAAAACTGTAAATTCTTTAGGGCAGAAATTCAAGAGCATAGTGTTTAGAAGTAAGCAAGAAACGTAGTGAATCTTATACTCAGCTGCAAGTGAAATCAGCTGTTGTTATAGAGGAAAATTGATGTGGTAATCGGATAAATAAAGAACTGGGCATTCAATGGGAAATTCTGATTAGTTCCAGTTAATTTAGGATTACGTCTTAATTCTATGTTGCCCTGAGAAGAATTATAATGAATTTAACTAGTTGCAGGAAAGTAAACAAGGGAGGATATCAGTACCTTATTGCTGTGTTTTTTAGAGTAGTGAAGTGCGATTAACAGTAGTTCAGTTAAAGTGTTGGAGAATTTTATTTAATGTGTTCTGCTAGCTCAAATAAGTTAATTCATAAGTGTGCTCGCAATAAATTGATGTATTGAAGATTGTATCTGGTAAGAGTAGTCATACGTGTTTGTTTATTCTAACATTAACTATAGTGTATTTTAGAAGTTCAAGGTCTGAAATAAGATTGCTTGGAATATTGTCTACCTCGATTAGTGGCTGCTGTGAATTTAAACATTAAGTACAACTGATAGATGTGTGTAGACTGATCAAATGAGAAGCCTTATTTTATTAACTTGAGTTAAGAAAACTTGTAATTTTGAAGCAGTGAATTCTATGTTAAAGTTTAGAACATTGAATTGTAACGAGTGACTTAGCAAGATGTATTAAGTTATTTGCATTGTTTCATTTAAAAGTAGAATTCTTGTATTTGCTATATATCGTATATTAAATGTTTTATTTTGTTAATCTAAATATTGTGTTTGCCTGAACTCCATTTTATTGCACCGTTCATAAAAAATTCGAATCTTGCGGGTGCCCCAAGTAGAATAATAAATAATTCGGCCTAATGAGAAGACTGCTAACTTAATTAAGAATTGATCCTACTATTTTATATAGACTAATCTAAAAATAGGGTGGCGCAGTATAATTATAAATTTCCCTACTTTTGGATCGGTGATCAATTTGCAATTAGTTGTTTTATTTATAAGAGTGACTTGAAACAAGATGGTAAATTAGAACACAACATGAAAATAGAACGTCATGACAGTAGCCACATCTGCCCCTGGTCAGTTCTGATCCTGTTGATCAGCATCGTATGTTATGCTTTCGCGCAGGCCTACACATTTTACCGAGTAAGCTTCCGTAACCGATAATCCCGCAGAACAGGTTGGTTGCTCCTTATTTCCAGTAGTATCCCATGTCTGTCAAAGCGAGTGTTCACGGGGCCAGCTTGCCTGCTTTGCGAGATGAAAAACCCCAGATCAACTGGAAGAAAAACCCTACTGTCCACACCCAAGACCGGGTGTGGACAGTAACTTGGCTATGGCTGAGGAAGATTCTTAACCTCATGTCATCGATGGGAATCGAACCTAGGACACCCCTTCCCCAGGCTATGGTTGCGAAGCTCAAAACCACTAGGCTAACAGCATAGACTCCTGTTGATAGATGACCAAATATTCCTAGGAAGAGCAAAACCAGGCTGCAGAGCACAGGGATCTTCAACCAGGAAGACATTTGTTGAAAGATTGTTGGATCAGTGTTCTCTCCACATGTTAGGTGTTGATGGTAAGGCAGCTGAAGAGAGTTCGTCCATGGACCAGAAAGGGTTTCATGATTTTCGGCAAATACTAGGTGGACCTTGTATTTGCCGAAATAAGAGGCTTGTCTTCTCTGTATATTTGGTGGAGCAATGTTAGAGAGGAGAGGCAGCGACAGGGCAATCAGTGAAGGTTACAATTCATCATAGCTCTGTAATTCCCCCTAAAGTCTAAATCTATGTCTGTCTCATGCATTTGTTTTCCCCATACATCATATAGTTGTTCATTGGCAGTGAAACAGTGTCCATGCTATCAATACGATTTGGAGTTTTGCATAAAATGTTATTTATGAACTGTAATCATCAATAATTCGTTGGCCGAGTGGTTAGTGTATCCGCTATCTATCCTAAAAGGATGCAGGTTTGAATCCCGCCATGGGAATGAATGCGATTGTCTGTGGATATACTAGTGGTGGTGGCAGTTGGTGTAGTTGGTGGGAGTTGTACGTAGATATCCCCCCCCTCAATGAGTGTTTAAATGCCAGCCAGGTTGGCGAGTGGTTAGTGTATCTGCTCTCCAGCCAAAAGATTGCGGGTTCGAATCCCGCCGTGAGCATGGATGTTTGTGATTGTCTGTGAAAATACTAGTAATGGTAGTGGGCAGTAGATGGCATTGGTGTAAATGATGGTTGTAGTTGCAGTTCATTACAGTTGCCAGGCTGGTTGGCCGAGTGGTTAGCGTATCTGCTCTCCAGCCAAAAGGCTGTGGGTTCGAATCCCACCTTGGGCATGGATGTTTGTGATTGTCTGTGAAAGTGGTAATCGGCGATAGATGGCGTTGGTGGTAGATGATGAAGGCTGGTGGAGTAGTGAGACGAGGAGCTGTAGAGTAGATGCCTTCCCTCAATGAGTCTTTGGACTCCCTGGAGGTGTGATGTAATAATAATAATAATAATAATAGTTGGTGGAGTGGTGGAGACAGAGAGAGTAGGTGCCCTCCCTCAATGAGTCATTGGACTCCCTGGAGGTGTCACGTAATAATAATAATAATAATAATCAAAATTCAAGTATAACAGATATTAATTTTTTATCTCATCCTATCTCATCCAGAATAATAGGAATTAAACTAAAAGCCAAAGAATAAGGACTACACAGAAAGGTTATTCAGATTTATGCACCAAACTCAAGTCACAATAAAGAAGACATCTAATTATTCTATAACGATCTCCAAAAAGAACTAGATAATATCAACTCCAGAGACATCTTATTTATAATCAGAGACTTCAATGCTAAGATCAGAACTTTCAGAGAAGAGCTAAAAGATGTGATGGGGAAATTTGGAATTGGAACCAAAAATGAAAAGGGAGAAACTATTCTCGATTTCTGCAAAGAAAACAGCCTTGTCATCTCAAACACAATGTTTTACCATAGACCTAGTTTCAATTACACCTGGACCACACCAGACAGAGAAATACGAAATTATATAGATTATATCTTAATTAGAAATAAATGGAAAACTTCAATCAAAAACGTAAGAACACTCAAAAGCCTAGAGCTGGATACAGACCATGAACTCCTCTCTGCAACAATATGGATAAAATTCAAAGTCAACTATAAAAGAAATAGAATTGATAAACTCCACATGGAAAAGTTAAAATATAACCAAATAAGATTAGACTACATTAGGAAAATTGAAGAAATAAATAGGGCTCAAACAGATGAAACCCAAAACCTTTGAGAACAGGAAAAGAAATATTAACTCGGCAAGGGAAACTTTAGGAATTTATAAGAGACTCAATAATAAATGGATAACATCTGAAATTTTAGAAAAATGTGAAGAAAAAAGAAAACTAAAAACAAAAATAAACAGACATACTTCAGAAGAAAACAAGAAGAAATGCAAACAACTCAGAAACGAAACTGATAGACTCTGCAGACAGGCCAAAAAAAACTGGCTAAACAAAAAAGCAGAAAAATGCAATGAGGCATATAAACACCATAACTCAAAAGTTTATTTTTCACTAGGTTAGACTATGATAAATTTAGTTTAATCCTTTATCCCAGTGAGAGCAAACAAAGTTTGCGCCTAAAAATATCTTCAGGACTGAATATAGTGTTGTACTATCTTACCTGAGTAAGTAGTACAACACCAGGCAACTCGTAGCAAAGGGGTGGAGCAAGCTACCAACACTCCTATCCCAGTATCTCCCATAATGTCTCCCATAATGCAAAACACATCTCCTTGTGGATATGTATACTGTTATGCATTAAGGGATTGGCCACTACCCAGACTAGTTTCGACCTTTATTGAGGTCTCTTCAGTGGGAGCCAGGCCCAGAGTTGGAGATACCAGGCAGAAGCAGCAGCAAGGTCATCTTTACCTATAGGAGTTGCCAAAAGATTTGCCACCTTTTTTTATTAAATTACTCTGGATTTAGAGAAAGATGTTGAAAGTTTATTTTTCACTAGGTTAGACTATGATAAATTTAATTTAATCCTTTATCCCAGTGAGAGCAAACAAAGTTTGCACCTGAAAATATCTTCAGGACTGAAATATAGTGTTGTACTATCTTACCTGGATAAGTAGTACAACCCCACTGAAGAGAACTCAATAAAGTTCGAAACTAGCTGGGTAGTGGCCAATCCCTTAATGCATAACAGTATACATATCCACAAGGAGATGTGTTTTGCATTATGGGAGATGCTGGGATAGGAGTGTTGGTAGCTTGCTCCACCCTTGCTATGAGTTGCTTGGTGTTGTACTACTTACCCAGGTAAGATAGTACAACACTGTATTCAGTCCTGAAGATATTTTCAGGTGCAAACTTTGTTTGCACTCACTGAGATAAAGGATTAAACTAAATTTATCATAGTCTAACCTAGTGAAAAATAAACTTTCAACATCTTTCTCTAAATCCAGAGTAATTTAATAAAAAAAAAAGGTGGCAAACCTTTTGGCAACTCCTATAGGTAAAGATGACCTTGCTACTCCTTCTGCCTGGTATCTCCAACTCTGGGCCTGGCTCCCACTGAAGAGACCTCAATAAAGGTCGAAACTAGTCTGGGTAGTTGCCAATCCCTTAATGCATAACAGTATACATATCCACAAGGAGATGTGTTTTGCATTATGGGAGATACTGGGATAGGAGTGTTGGTAGCTTGCTCTACCTTTGCTACGAGTTGCCTGGTGTTGTACTACTTACCCAGGTAAGATAGTACAACACTATATTCAGTCCTGAAGATATTTTCAGGCGCAAGCTTTGTTTGCTCTCACTGGGATAAAGGATTAAAACTAAATTTATCATACCATAACTCAAAAACATTATATAACACAATTAAAGAAATTACAAAATCTTTTCACCATCACCTCTAACAATGATCAACCATGAGGGTGAGGAAATAGGAAACTCAAATGTGCTAAAAGCAATATGGATGGAACACTACCAAGAAACCTTTAAGAATGAAAGCAATAATTACCTAATAACAAAGACACACACACACTAACTCAAGACATGACGCCTTAATGATCCTTCCATCAGAAGTGGAGAATGCTCTAAAGCAAATGAAATCTGACAAAGCATGAGGGATAGACCAAATTCCATCAGAACTCTGGAAAGAAGGAAAGCAAACAACTTTAAAAAATCCTTACCACACTTTTCAACAAAATCATTAAATCAGGAGAAATACCAGAAGATTGGAGAACAAGAATTATCATACCAATTTACAAGAAAGGTGATAAGAAAAATTGCAAAAATTACAGACCAATCACATTACTCAGCCATGCTTACAAAATATTTACAAGAGCAGAATAAAACAGAATAGAATATACAGCACATATGAGATCATTCTTAGTGAAGAACAGGCAGGCTTCAGAAAGAATCACTCCACACTGGATCAGATCTTCATAATACAAAGATTAGCAGAATTATACTGGGAACATAACAAAAATATCTATCACTGTTTTATAGATTTTAAACAGGCATTCGACTCAATAAGCAGAGTAACTTTATTAAGAATATTAAAACAGAAACAAATCGATAAAGATATACTAGACTTCTTAGAAAAATATTATAGCCTCACAGAAGCAATAATTAAATTCGACAGCATAACAACAGATAAAATAAACATCAGTAAAGGAGTAGCCCAAGAATGGCCCATCTCCCCATACCTTTTTAACATCTACACCTGGAGGATATGGTTAAACAATCCTTGGAAGGAGAAAAAGGAGTCAACCTAAATGGTTATAACCTTAATAACATAAAATATGCAGATGACATTGTAATAATAGCAGACACAAAAGACAAGATGGTGAACCTAATTATTATTATTACTACCCCAAGACATCATGGAGTCAAAGACTCATCTGGGAGGTCCTTTTATCATACACACACATCTCATCATACCGTGTCTTAAACACACTCGAACTCCTTGCAGACACCATACTCTCAGGCAAGGCATTCCAATCATTCACAACTCTGCACGAAAAAACCTGCCTCTCACTCCCCTACTCACACCCTCTTTATACAGTTTACGGCTAAAGAATACAGCATGACCATAAACACAGACAAAACAATAATCTTGATAATTGGAAAAAACGAAGAAATAGTAAACTTTCCTTGAATGGATTAACAATTGAACAAGTAAAACAATTCAGCTATTTAGGAACAGTAATAACAGAATACTTAGATACCATGATCACTATTAAACATAGAATATCGACTGCATGGTCATCATTTAATAAGCTAGGAAAAATCTGAAAAAATAATAAAATCTCCAAACCTCTAAAAATAAAATTATATAATGCAATTATAATATCCACTGTGCTATATGTTTCAGAAACTTGAACACTCAAGAAGAGAGAGAGATATATGAAACTGGCAGCTTTCGAGATGAAATGTCTTAGAAAAATAGATAAAACAAAATGAACAGAAAATAACAAATGAAACCATAAGACGAGATCTAAAATATACAGACTCATTAATAGAAAAGATCAAAAGAAGACAACTACGGACATGTCGAGAGAATGCCATTACAAAGGCTACCCAACCTTGCTCTGTATGCAAGATTAAAAGAAAAAAAGAAGACCAAGAACTAAATAGATAACATCAATAAAGGTTAACTCCGGATTACAAACATATAGACAGCTCACCAGACATGCAAAAAACCGAGACTCCTGGAGGTTGTTGTGGAAACACGGAAAACTCAACTCATCCCCGACAGAAGAGGACAGTAAGTAAATAAGTAAATCATCAATATTACTGACAAGGAAATCAACAAAAATTCAATTTGTTCATTAAAAATTAATCATTACTATTATTTTTTAAATTATTCAAAATGAGTGGGTGTAAAGATGATAAAACAAAATTGATACGAAAAAGCATTTTGCTCGACATTAAAATGCAGATGCTGAGTCAATTAGAAAGAGGTGAACGTCAAGTTGACATTGGAGCTGCTTTAAATTTGTCTACTTCTACTATACGAACGATTTTGAAAAACAAAGCCAAAATTAAGTGTTCACCAATGTCTTCTGCAACAAAGGTAACCTGATCCAGAAGCAATGTTTTAGAGGAAATGGAGAAACATCTTTCCATTTGGATTGATGATGAAACTGAACATAATATGCCATAATTCAGGAAATAATCATGGAAAAGGCCAGAAGTATTTTTAATCATATTCAAAAACAAAGAGAGGATACGAGTGAAAACTTTGCAGCTAGCAGAGGTTGGTTCGATAGATTTAAAAAAAAGATGCAACCTCTACAATATTTAAATTACCGGAGAAGTGGATACTGAAGCTGCTTCAGCCTTTCAATCAACTTTAAGAGCCATAATTGAAAGAGGAAATTATCCTACCAAACTAGTTTTTAATGTTGATGAAATGGGAATTTTCTGGAAGAGAATGCCAAAGTGCATGTTTATATCACAAACAAAAGCAAACACCAGGATTCAACAAGGCAGAACAATTCATTCACGCAGAACCTGAAAATAGGGATTCTGAAAACGAAGAATCCAAAGAACTTGCTGCAGATTTCCTCACTAAAGGTTTGGTGATGATAACTGAAATCATTGATCAATTTGTAGGGAATGATCCACATTTTGAAAGATGTACAAAAGCAAGACGAGGCATTTTGGATGCGATCTCTTGCTAACAACAACTGTTTAATGAGAGAAAAAGATAATGACAAATGACACTAGACGACTTTATCACTAAAAAAAATCAAGAATTCCAGAAGAGTCAGAACCTTCGTCAGCACAAAAATAAACTTTGTATATGTGTTTCATGTATGTGCTATATATATTTTGCAAGTTAATATAAAAATAACTTAAATTAAAGCAAAACTTGTTTATTCTTGGTTGAGTGTTCCCGTATCCCTATTTACTATGTGTTAAAATGACCCCGTTTAACGCTTTGTCTTCTAGAAATGTATCCTGAATGTTAATTGGGGTATTACTGTATTTTAGTAATAAGGTGTGACACCTTTTGGCTCCTTATATAGGGAAATATGACTTCTGCATCACTAACTTTGGTCACTTCTGGGTCTGGCTCCCACTGATGAGACCTCAATAAAGGTTGAAACCAGTTTGGGTAGTGACCCTTCCCATAATGCATAGCATTATACATGTCCTTAAGGATATGTGCTTTGCATTATGGTATACTAAGGCAAGTGATGTGAAGTCAATTAGCCTCTATATGAGTTTCCCAGTTGTGAAGTTACTTCACAAGCAAACTTTGTTTGCTTACCACTTGGATAAATCATTAAACCAAGAATATAATTTCTTGGCATCTTTAATTTATAGTATAACCAAGTGGAAACCTTGCAACATATATCTCTAAACCAGAGTTTATATTGTTATTCACATCATTATAAGAACACAAAAGGCTTTCATGTTAAACGAATTCTTTGGAACACTGCAATTTAGTAGTATGTGTTTGTGCATATTTACAGATATGCATGCATGCAAGCATATACATAAAAAAAAGACATCATAATAATACACACCAGGAGGCGATGCATATTTTTGAGCTATTTAAGGTTAATGTTTTATCATAAATGTGTTTATTTTAACTTCAACAAAGCTGAAGTAATGCAGAAGCATATTTCTCTATACAAGTAGTCAAAAGGTCTGAACTAACACTAAAAAGATATAAAACATATCTTATTTAAAAAAGGACCAAAAATAGCATGATGAAATTTCATAATGGTATTTTTATAGACTTTTACTACAACTAGCTTAACTTTATTACTGTACTTCTCTTAAGTAAGTAAAACTTTTCAAATGTGCAGTTATCTCCTCTCTTAAATGTTAGGTATTTTATGTTATTTTTTTAATGTGACTCCCACCCACAAAAGGGTGTAAACCTAAAGTACAATAGTACAATGGATAGGCTACAGATATTTTCTTTTTTTTTTATTTTTTTAGTAATTTTATATGTTTTCTTGTTTGTTTTTTTACTTAATCCAGAAACCCTACTTTGGAGAACAAACACTGAACTTTTTGAAGCCATTTCAGGCCTCACACAAACAAAACAGTGGTCTCATATCAGGTAATGAAATTCATCTCCCACTTAAAGACAGTCACAAATGTTCATGCCCAAAGCAGGAATCAAACTCACACCCTCTGGATTGGACAGCAGATACACTACTACTAGGCCAGTGTTCTCAAACTGTGGTCATAACCTCTTAGCGGGCCATGAAATCAGTTCAGAGAGTTATGACCAACATTTTTTTTAAAATGAAATATAATAGAAAATATCAGAATGTCTCTCACAGATTTCACAGCTTTAACACATTCACACTGGGCTGTGCCACATCCAATGTTTCCCTTTCAAGAGAGAATTCACTTCACAGTATATGATGTTTTTTCAGTGTGGGGCAGGTGCATTTTTTGAAAGTTTTAAATATATAAGGCATGCTAGCAGGGGTGAATGCTGGTCTTGAAATTCACGCTTGCTCTTGTTATCAATCAAGGAGTGAGAGATGTGATTGAAGTCTGATTAGCGGAATAATGAATTGCTGACCATTTAAAATTATATACAGGTAATCCTCGTATAATGTGGTACTTATACGTGGTCTACAAATTGTAGTAACCCTTGTTGAATGCAGTACTTATACAACACGGTTTCGATATAAGACGGTCTACAAAGTGTAGTAACCCTTTTTCATATATTTTTCAGCGGTGACTTAAAAATCAAATTTTGTCTTTGTTAAATTTGTGTCTGCCCATATCACGCATGTAGTTATAAATAGCGAATTATATTAGGGGAAATACCTCCTTAGCTTGCATGTACATCAATTGTTTACCGTACAAAGTATTTATTGTTGAAAATTGTCTTCGTTTTCTGCCAAGAAAGCGCATTAAAAATCATAAGTGTGTTAATCTCAAGCTGAGCACTTTATTTTTTGGCAAGTTACATACAATATGTAATGCTTTTTTTTATGTAAAAAAATATTTTTATAGTAATGGCCATTTAGAGTGCTTTTGCGATATGGTTGAAAACGAAATTAGTGAATTAATTGATGGAGAAATAGATTTAAATGAGGAACTGGTACAATTAATAGATAACGTCGAACCAAATGGCGGAGAAAGTTCTGCCGAAAATTCTGATTGTGATGAATATGTTAAAGAATTCAATTTAAAGAAATTAGCAGAAGGAATGGACTTGGCAAGAAAGTTATTTTATGGATAATGATCTCCCCAATGGAGTGCTCCGGAAAATTCACGAGACAATTGGATATTTGTTTAGCTCCGTATTATGAACTTAATAAAAAATTGCAGCATAGTGGTAATCAAGATCTTATTACTGACTTCTTAATAAGTAAACCAACCGAAGTATGCAATGAGAATTATACAAATGATGTCCAAGAGATTTCAAGTGATGACGACGTCCGGCCACGGTAAATAAAGAACATCTATGAAATGTTAGTTTTGAAGAGAGCGACGACGATTAAAATATATACTTTATTTTATTTTGCCTAAAACATTTATGTATTATGTGCAATGAAGTTCACGTACAATTTATAATTTTTTATAATTTTATACTATAAATTTGTTTCATAGTGTATTTGTTCTTAACTTACACGAATTACCTGAATTAAATAAAAATATTTTTTGTTGGATACGTCATTGTTTATATAATCTTAAAAAAAAAATGATTTCGGGACCTAGCCCTACTTTTTCTATGTGATCTGAGTCTGGCATAACGCGATTTATATAATGCAGCATTTTTGTGGAACCTAACATCCATGTTATACGAGAGTTACCTGTATTTAGAAATTTATGTACATTTAATTATACAAATACAACATTTATTTTACAAATGACATTCTATCTTTTTCAATTTAGCTACTTGAATACAAATTCTACCCTACGGTTCTTCTTTATGAACCATAGGGTACGTAAAGAAGAATCATTGCATGCTAGTTTGTTTTCAATTAAATTTTAACTACAAAACTAGTACCATATAATGTATAGCATCTGTGAGAGTAGAGTTGTTTATCATTATAGAGTCGAGTCATTTTTATTCCAGTCATCTCCAATTTACACTAATTGTCACTACATATAGTGAATTGCCTCTGTGTGTCTATACTGTATTTCATGGTAAAATAAATCTATTTATTTTTCTTCCATTTTCAGTATGGTTATCTGTTAATGTATTTTATCATGTCTCTGTTATTTTTTATTTAATTCTTTGCCTGTGATACCTGAAGAAGTTCAATTTCAATGAAACTAGTCGTATCTTAACATTAAACTTTTTTTCTCGGTATAGAGTCATTTAAATTCATTTTTATATACAATTTCCAAGTAAATTCCATGATATATATATATAAAAATAAATTCATTGCGTAGAATTATGGAGATAAAGTACTGTGTAGAGCACTTAATTAGAATAAAATAACACTTCCCATTTCAACATTTATATCAATGCAGTCATCAAGAATCTACACTGGATTCCATAAATAAAGAAACAAAGAAAAAGTCACTATAACTCAAAAACTGTATAAATTTTTTATGCAATCAGTGAATGCTTTTCAGTGAAAAGCAGTATAATATAAGATGTAAAAGAGACACCAACAAAAATTGTAAATAAATAGTTTAATTCAGTAACAAATGTGTATGTGAAGACAAGAGTCAAAGTACCACAATAAAGAATGTGGTTGTCCCCTCACAGCAATACAATGATGTTTCATATTAGTAATAATATTTTTGGTTTACAGATCAAGTGTTGATCAATTTTATTAACTTAACCAACTAGTTTCGCCAAACTTTAACTGTTGGCGTCTTCAGGGCACTTACATATAGGCTGAAACAATCTCACAATTATGTGTAATTATAAAACTGACAAGAATAACTGTAAATAACTAACTAGAATAATTACAAATAAAATAGTATCAAACATGCTTGAAACACGTATCGCATGTAAAAGATTAGCTAGCTGTTGCTAAGGAACTTTCTGTAGTTTGTATTAAAGTTCATTTCTTTTGTTTTTAAAGATTTGATTAGGGTTTTCCATATCTCTGGGAGTATTAGGCCTTGATTTCTGTTAAGGTTGACAGTAGAACGGGCGACTGTAGCTGCTTCTCTGAAAATTCTTGAATCGTAATCTTCCTCTAAGTAAGGGGAACAACTTTTGTCACACTCGATGACATAGTTAGTTGTGGAGAAATGAGACGATAGGCCAGAAATGTCCTGTCTGTTGTTTTTGACATAACCAATGTGCTCTTTTTGCCTGATTTCAAGGCTTCTCGAAGTCTGTCCGATGTAACTAGAGCTACACAAGCATGGAATATTATAAACTCCAGCATATTTATAGAAAAGGTGGTTGTCTTTTGGAGATCTTAGTAGTTTACGAATAGATTCTATTGGTTTAAATTTTACTCTTATTTTGTGTTGTTTGAGGAGGCTGGCGAGTTTTTATATAAAAACTATTGCAATTCCGTTTGTAAGTGACATCTCCTACAAGCTCGCCAGCCTCCTCAAACAACACAAAATAAAAGTAACATTTAAACCAATAGAATCTATTCGTAAACTACTAAGATCTCCAAAAGACAACCACCCTTTCTATAAACATGCTGGAGTTTATAATATTCCATGCTTGTGTTGCTCTAGTTACATCGGACAGACTTCGAGAAGACTTGAAATCAGGCAAAAAGAGCACATTGGTTATGTCAAAAACAACAGACAGGACATTTCTGGCCTATCGTCTCATTTCTCCACAACTAACTATGTCATCGGGTGGGACAAAAGTTGGTCCCCTTACTTAGAGGAAGATTACCATTCAAGAATTTTCAAAGAAGCAGCCACAGTTGCCCGTTCTACTGTCAACCTTAACAGAAATCAAGGCCTAATACTCCCAGAGATATGGAAAACCCTAATCAAATCTTTAAAAACAAAAGAAATGAACTTTAATACAAACTACAGAAAGTTCCTTAGCAACAGCTAGCTAATCTTGTACATGCGATACGTGTTTCAAGCATGTTCGATACTATTTTATTTGTAATTATTCTAGTCAGTTTTTTATAGTTATTCTTGTCAGTTTTATAGTTACACAGAATTGTGAGGTTTCAGCCTATATGTAAGTGCCCTGAAGACGCCAACAGTTAAAGTTTGGTGAAGCTAATTGGTTAAGTTAATAAAATTGATCAACACTTGATCTGTAAACCAAAAATATTATTACTAATTATCAGGATCAAGAAAATAAACCTTCATTATGATGTTTCATATTGTTTATAATGGTGTCCTGGAGCTCAGTTGATAACCATTGCTTCTACAAAGCTCTCTTAAGTCCCATAAGGTTTTGTTTGGAGAGGGGAAAACTGAGAGCTGCAACATGTCTACTTAGCGCATCCCAGACATGTCCAATAGGATTATGATCAGGAGGCCTTGCTTGCTAGTCCATACATATGAATCTCTTCTTGAAGATATCGGTCCATGAGCTTTCTTGATGAGGATAAGCATCATCATCTTACAGGAAGTACACAGGTCAGTGCATGCATGCACCCAATGAAATGCCTCCCCAAACCATCACACTAACTGCACCCAAGGTTTCCCTTTCACAGATATTAGAGGGATGATAATGTATCCCTGATTTTCTTTAGATCAGGACACGCCTGGTACTGCTTTGTGAAGCAAATCGGGATTCATCTGTAAAATACTGGGCCCCAATGGTTTTGGGTCCAGTGATACAGAGCCTGGCCCATTTCAAATATTCTCTCCTGTGGCATGGGGGATAGGGAGCATACAGATCGCCAGTCATCTAGCATACAGACTACCTACCTTCATGAAGCCTTCTGCACTCTCTGGAAGCAATAACAATGTTCCTGTAACCTATGCAAGGTCAGATCATAACTGATTTGGGATAGCATTTCTGTTTTGGTGAGCAGATAATTGGAGATCTCATGGCCTTTCTTCACTGTATCTCCGGAATGCTGTCTACAACTGATGGAATTGATTCCACAGTCTGAGAACCATGGACCGATTCACATGCAACCATCTGACTACCCCTGCTGACTTTGGCCAGCCACTAGTCTTATGATGGCTTGCACCACTGAATTCATTGGCAAAATGTCTTGTAGTCCCAAGAATTTTGCTATCACAAAATGTCAAGTTCTCGTTCTGGAAGCAAAATGGAACACCACTCCAAAATGCCCACTTTTATGTCATGGCTCATTTGCATATATTATATATACATTATATATATTATATATATATTATATACATTATCATACACAAATGAATGCACTGTTGACAATGCATTCATTTGTGTATGATAACCAGACCCATCATCACCTTTTACATAATGTATCTGGCTTTCATGTTTTTTCCTCATGTCCCCCAAGTTATATGTTGTGGCACAATCTCCAGCAGAATATATTAGAGTAAGTTAAAGCATAATTGCTATAGTCAACTGTTAATCCTAGCCTAACCTCATGTGAGAGAGAAAAAAAAAATTGTAATAATTAAATACATAAATATATTGTATATTTATTTGTATATGTATTTTATATCGTATATTGGTAAAGCTCTTGTAAGATGGTGATTTTTGTTGGTTTATTAAGTGTTTTCTTAGATTAATTAGTATATCTTTAGTATATTATTGTAGTTTTTAGTGTATTTATTGTATTAGTGCATTTAGTAACATAATTATAGAAATATTATTAATTTTTAAGTATTCTTGCCTTCTTTCAGTAACACCAATTATTATTATTATTATTATTATTATCATCATCATTATTCAGGCCACCAAGGAGTCAAAAGACTCATCGAGGGAGGTCCCTCCTAGGAAACACAAAGTCTATCATACCACTCCTTAAACGCATTGACCGTTCTCGCTTTCACCACTCTACCAGGCAATGCATTCCATGGTTCAACCACCCTTCATGCAAAGAAACCACTCCTCATCCTCTTTCTCACAGTTTCCTTTCATAACTTCCAGAGATGGCCCTTTGTCATGACTTCTTCCTGCTGTTCCACCAAGCAAAAGAACTCCCCAGTGTAACCACCTCTCAACAGTTTAAAAGTCTCAATCACATCACTTGTCGACTTCTCTAATTCTTTTGCTATTTCTTTTTTTTTTATACAATCTTATAATTATGGTGGTTATCTTGTATTCTGCTAGTGTCGGTTCTAAATTTTTTTTCCAATAGCTGAGTTTTAGCTGTTCACCCTGATTCCTTAATAAAAACACCAGTGCAATATCAGTGAACATGACTTTTCACCATATTGCACCATCATTGTCTTTTGCTTTAAACCATTATAGAATACAATTTGTCAGCTAAATCCCAAATTGCCAGCCTATCTTCATTTGTTCATTATCCAGGTAGATAACTATTACTAAGGTGCACCATGAGGAAGTGAGGATTGGACACTGGGTCAGAAGTTTGTACTGTGCATTCCTTAAAAAGCAGCATGCGGGTCTCTTCCCAGTTATTAAGCTTTGAGACCCTTAAGCAACCATAGAATTTATTCAGAAACTCCAATGTATTTCATCCAACGTTACATGGACATCATCAGGGAGATAGACTGTTACAGCATTAATGCATAATAGTCTCGATTAATGTGTATAATGTATTCTTTAAAACAGGCGCATTAATTGAAAACACACTAATCGAATATAATAACCTATGAGAAAAAGTATAATTAATTCCTCAAATTTCTTTTTTGAACCTCAATTTTTTTTTTATAAAAGAATTAGGTTATATCTTATATCTCAGGCCCTAGTTAAAGGAAAACCATGAAGCTGAAAGACAATAAAACATATTCAGAATATAAATTTATTATTCTGCTTCTTAACAAAGAATTGAGCTAACGTAGATTGGTGGACATTCTGTTTCTTTTTATCATACAACTGATGGCATAGCTCTATTGTCTCTGCTAATACGTCTGCAAATTTGACTGTTTCTCTCTTCATCAGGGTCAGCCTCCAAGCATTGCTGCTTAAAAACTTTGATTGTACGAAAAATATTTCAAATTGTTTCTGTGAAATCTCTTTGAGCTTGTCAGTGATTAAAATTTTTTCATATTCTTCAGGATCTTCCCGCTGTGCATCTAAATTTAGTAGGTAGGAATCACTCAATTTCTCAGAATGAGATTTAATTAACCTAGATTCATTTAAAAAGTCTCTAAAATCATTTGCACAATGAGAAAGAATGTGCTTCCAAATGGCTCGCATACTGCTGGAAGTAATTTCATTTGACTTTGCGACTTTATAACCAGGCTGAGATTTCTCTGATTTGGCCTGAAATGTCTTGGAAGGCATTCGCTTCCAAAAAAAAAAAAAGGCTCATTTCGTCGACATTAAATATTTGATGGTCACAATAGCACTCCCACTCCTCTTCCACAATTTTCTTCAAAATCTCTGGATAATTTGTGGCCACCTTATCTGCACTTGCAGCTTTGCCTGTGATGAGAACAATATGTAGGCTATTTCTCTTTTTGAAATGCTCAAACCACCCAGTACTTGCATGGATTCTTCTTCTTCTTTTCCATCAATGATAGCCCTTTCTTTCAAGGTTGCAAAGAGACTTAGTGCCTTTGATTTAATAAGGTCAGTGCTTAGCGGGATCCATTTTTGGTTACAATCTTCAATCCATGTAGAAACAAGTCTCTCTAATTCAATCATTATAATACTTTGATTTCAAGTGAATGCATGATGAACTTAAAGTAGCCTTACCTTTCTCTTTGTATTCAGCAGCTTTGCTTAAAATTGCTCTTATAGTTGATTCACCCATTTTTGTGTTCTTGTCCTATCTTTGCTCTGGATTCGCCTTGTTCATTTTGCTTTATTATTTCAAGTTTTTCTTCCAGCAAGATTACTTTTTGAATAATTTTCACACTTCCACTTTTTTGCTCACTAATTCTTTTACTCATGATGAAAGGTTGGAAATATACTTTAAAATAAAAAAAGTAAGGAAAACAATTGCAAAGGATGCACGAGATATGATCATCAAAATGCTATGTAATTAGCAGATAACGTAAATTTTGGCGATAAATTTGGAACATAGTGTACACTGAAATAGTGTAGTATGCAATTAAAAAATAACTTTGTAAAATATTTTAAATCACTAACTAAATTATTTAGTTAGTGATTTAAAATAGTGATTTTTTTAAAATAGTTAGCCATAAAAAATGTATAGATAGAAATTTTTTAAAATCTGTAACATTTATTTTTAAGATGTGTATAGGTGCACTAATCGAATTTCGGTACAGAAAAAAAATGACGCACTAATCAGAGGCGCATTAATTGTGAGATTGCTGTACATTCAAAAGATGAATCAAAATAATGAGTCATAAATCATGCATATATTAGCTTGTGTCTCGGTTGTGTGTGTCCAAAATAGGAAAGATGATATGAGTAGGGTACTTGATAGACACGGTAAGAAAAGAGGACGAATATATCCTTTGTTGATGGTAGGAAGGAAGCATATAGATTTACGAAAAATACTTGCTATTTGCTCTGAGGATCCTTTAAAGTATGGTAGTGAAGTTCTTTTCACATTGGATTGTAGTCTGGTAGAAGGATGATAATTATCAATAATTTTTGAATGGTATTTTTGTTGTATCCATTACATATTATATTGCTTTTAATTTTATTCAGTTCATCTAACAAAAGGGGATCAGAAGAGCATATCATATGAACTCTGTGAACAAGACCCTTGATAATACCCATTTTTTTTTTTATGATGAATGTATCTGATAAACTGAAAATTCAATATGAACTGCAGGATTACAAATTATGGCATTCAAAAAGGTGAGTTGTTTATTAGATTGATGTTCAATAGTGAACTTGATACGAGAGCACAAGGAGTTTATTTTCTCTAGGAACTGAAGTAATTCTAACTCAGTGCGGGTCCAGATTGCAAATATATCATCCACAAAACGTAACCACATATGGCGCTAAGGGGAATATAGTATCAGAGTTCTTTTTCTAGATGCTCCATGAAATAATAAGGTTGGTGAGATAGGACTGCCATTGCTGTTCCTTCTATTTGTTTGAATAAACTTATTATGCCATGTAAAATAGCCTGTATTGATGGTAAACTTAAATAGGTTGACAATACTTTCTGGGAAATCAGACTGTAAAAATCAAAAAGTCTCTTGTAAATTAAGTACCACTGTTCATGTCATCTTTCCTATTTTGGATACACTGGCCATTCTAAATTGGTTAGAATCGAAAAACATCAAGATTATATTATATTTTTGGAATCTCACAAGTCTAGTATTGTTTCTCACACTACTGACACTAGGCACAAGTTCTCTGAAACAAGACACAACTTCACTCAGCAAGTTCAAATCCGGTCATCTTTTCCTTGAAACATGTGAAACGCTAAGAAATCGTGTGAACTTGAACCGATCAGATTGTATGCCAATATCCACATTTTGGGAAGTGACCACTATTTTATAATAAAGTTACAAGAGCAGTAGATGAGGGAAAGGCATATACTGCCATTTTCTTGGATTTAGCAGAGGCATTTGACAAGGTGCCACATGATAAACTGATATTTAAGTTGCAGCACATGGGTTTGGATGTCAGGTTGGTCAACTGGATTCAGGATTGGCTGTCCGATAGGTATCAGAGTTGTGTATGGTGGAGCAGTTTCAAGGAGGTAAAGGGTTACAAGTGGGGTCCCACAGGGCTCAGTACTGGGACCTATATTGTTTAACCTTTATATCAATGACATTGTCAGTGGATTGCAGGGGGATGTTCAGTTGTTTGCGGATGATGTGAAGCTGGGCAGGGTTATTAGTAATAGTGCAGATGTGGTAGTCATGCAAGAGGATTTGAATAAGCTAGATAGATGAGCAAATGAATGGGGGGGGTGTCGGTTTAATGCAGCAAAATGTAAGGTCTTGAGGTCTGGGACACATTGATAGGACGCTGCATACTCTATTGGAGGAGCTATACTGGAGAAAGTAGGGGATACAAGAGATCTGCAGTTGATCTGCAGATCTCTTGTATCTGCAATAATAAGAAGGATGCTGACCTGCAGAGATAAAAGAGTTATCATTCTGTTGTATAAGACCCTGATCAGACCACACTTAGACTATTGTTCTCAGATTTGGTCCCAGGATTTGAAGGGGAAAAATTAACTGTGGAAAGGGTACAAAGGCCGATAACAAAGATGGTTTCAGGACTGTACAATGTTAGTTATGAGGATCGGCTGAGGGAATGTGGACTGCAGAGTTTGGTGGATAGAAGGAGAGGTGATATGATTGAGACTTTTAAACTGTTGAGAGATGGTTACAGGATTGACACTGGGGAGTTCTTTTGCTTAGTTGAACAGCAGGAAGGAGTGATGACAAGGGACCATCCCTGAAAGTTACGAAAGGAAACTATGAGCAAGAGGGTGAGGAGTGGTTTCTTTGCATGGAGGGTGGTTGAACCATGGAATGCATTGCCTGATAGAGTGGTGAGAGCAAGAACGATCAATGAGTTTAAGAAGTGGTATGATAGACTTTGTGTTTCCTATCAATGACCTCCTGCGATGAGTCTTTTGACTCCATGGAGGCCTGAATAATAATAATAATAAATTGTTCATAAGTTTTTTAATTAGTAATTATTTTAAATATTTTTTTTAATCTATGCAACTTACTATGGTTGTTCCTTTGAACTCTAATAATGTAATATCATATACTTCTGCTGCTACCAAGACATGGCCTAATATACGCATGATTTATGACTCATCATTTTGATTCATCTTTTGAATGTAGTTAACGGTCTATCTCCCTGATGACGTCCATGTAACAGTGGATGAAATATATTCATGTTTTTGAATAAATTCTATATAATTTTTGTTATATGTGTAAGCCATGAAACTTTAATAATTAATCAGGTTATTTTAAGATATTCATATCACAACTCAAATTTTCCTGAAATTTCTCAGAAATAAATATTTGAAATCGATAAAATATCTTCTTTTCCTTATTGGGACAGAAAATGAGATAAATTTTAAAAAAAGGTATAATTTTTAAAATGGATAACCTAGTCACTTCACTTTTAATGCTGCCAAAATGCAGTTCTGCCTTTTCTCTTGCAAAAAGGGATCTCAGCTCATCTTCCTCATCCTCAGTAATGCACGCATCACTAGACAGGATGAACTATCTCTCCTTGGACTGACATTTTCTTCTTACCTCTCTTGGCACAAACACATCACATCAACTAGGCATTCTTTTCCGCTCAAGAAACTAATTTACACCCAACCATCTACTAATCCTATATAAATCCCAAATCTGCCCATTCTTAGAATACTGTTCACACATTATGGTGATGCACCTAAAACCTCCTTAAAAAGTTTTAATGTTGTCCAGAGAAGAGCAATTTGGCTCATAAATGACAATTCTATTACAGGCTCACTTCAACCACTATCCCATAGATGCAATGCTTCAGGTCTGTCTTTCTTTTGTCATTACCTCCATAATCACTGCTCCAGTGAATTAGCAAACATCATTCCTCCACTTGCTGTTAGGCCTGTTAAAACAAGAGCAGTAGCTGTCCAACATCCCTTTACGGTATAACTACAAACTCATCGAACCAGCTCTTACTCATTTATTCCATCTATCTCTGTCCTCTGAAACAGCCTTCCCCATGATGTGTTTCCCAACAATTTCAATCTACAGCTCTTAAAGAATGTCAATAAGTTTCTATTGACATATCTTTCTCAACCCTCATCTGCACCTAACATATGGCAATGATGTGATAAAGGTTGTTGTACCTCTCATGTCTGGGATAAACATAAAAAGTCTTAAGAATCTGGCTCTTCCTCATTTATTCCATCTACCTCTGTCATATGGAGCAGCCTTCCTCATGATGTGTTTCCCAACAATTTCGATCTGCAGCTTTTAAAGAAGAATGTCAATAAGTTTGTTCTTTCTCAACCCTTATCTACACTTCAGACATATGGCAATGATGTGATAAAGGTTTTTGTACTTCTCATGTTTGGAATAAATATAAAAAGTCTTAAGAATGGCATTGAAAACCTGCCACAACAGGGTAGTGTCTAAAGAAGCACAAGTTAAAGTAGTTACTACTGAGGAGAACCTTTGTCCTGATGGGCAGAAATTTTGCAGCAGTGATGATGATAATATAACCAAGGATAATGTTATATTGGAAATATCCTGACCTGATGAAAAGAAATTATTAAAAAATTGACCAGAGAATTGGAAAAAGTGGTAAAACATTAAACGAAACTTACACAGGATAAGAAAAATTATCAGAACAAAAAAAGGTAGGAAAGCACCAAACTTGGTAATAATAATAATAACAACAACGAGTCAATTAAAACTTAAGAAAAAAATAAGTGATATGACACAGTGACGCAATGTAAAATATAAAATTTGCGCTTGCCGATGGAGTCACTAATCCTAGTTTCCCACAAGCAAAAATTAAAGATATAACAAACATAATAGAAAAACAGAAAAGTAAAGTAAAAGAGATGGTAGTTCTTGTTGAAACTAATTATTTAAGTAGTAACAAATATGGTATAAGAGAGAATATGAAAGATAATCTGTTGGAAAAAGGAGAAAGAAAAGTGAGAGAGTAAAAATCGCAGTTTGCTACTGAGATATGACAGTACCAAGTTAAAGAGGGCTATGACAGCAAATACTCATATATGAAAATATGACTTACTTCTGCATTACTTCAACCTTAGTATCACCTCTGGGTCTGGCTCCTACTGATGAGACCTCAATAAAGGTCGAAACCGGTCTGGTTAGTGACCATAATAAATTTAGTTTAATCCTTTATCCAAGTGTGAGCAAACAAAGTTTGCGCCTGAAAGTATCTTCAGGACTGGGTTAAGGTGGTACACACCAGGGCAGCTCGTTGCAAAGGTGGAGCAAGCTACCAACACTCCTATCCTAGTATCTCCTATAATGCAAAACACATTTCCTTGCGGATATGTCTAATGTTATGCATTAAGGGAAGGGCCACTACCCAGACCGGTTTCGACCTTCATTGAGGTCTCTTCAGTGGGAGCCAGGCCCAAGTCGAGATATCAGGCAGAAGCATTAGCAGGTCATCTCCACCTATAGGAATTGCCAATTGGTGTGCCACCCTTTTTTAATAAATTACTCTGGATTTAGAGAAAGATGTTGAAAGTTTATTTTCCACTTGGTTAGAGTATAATAAATTTAGTTTAATCCTTTATCCAAGTGTGAGCAAACAAAGTTTGCGCCTGAAAGTATCTTCAGGACTGGGTTAAGGTGGTACACACCAGGGCAACTCGTTGCAAAACTTTGCCAGAATTTGTTGTGCTGTCCTCACAATTTTGGCAATGTGTTCTCTAAATTTTATATCCTCATCCACCATCACTCTACAATCCCTTATTTCTTTAATCTCCAATATATCCCAACCAAGTGTAAACTCTACAATCCATCTTTGTTTCCCAAATTTTAAAACCTTACATTTTGCAACACTGAACTTTCATCCCCAATCTTGTGCCTGTTTACTCAGTCTATTCAAGGTTACTTGTAAGGTGACAACATCTGCTCTACTCTGCATAGTAGCGCATCTGCAAACAACTGAATATCCCTATTCAAGTATTCCCCAATATGATTAAGATACAAGATAAACAGCAATGGCCCTAAAACAGATCCCTGAGGCACATCACTAGTGACTTTCCACTTCTGGGATATTGCTCCTACATACACAACTTGCTGATGTCTATCGGATAGCCCATCTCCAATCCAATATGCTAATCTAATCCAATCCCCATATGGTCTACTTTGATTATCAACTTATCATGTGGCAATCTATCAAAAGCTTTTGCAAAATCTAAGCATGCTACTGTGTACTTAGATTTTGCAAAAGTAGATTACTAGAACATACCCTCCCTTTACCAAAACCATGCTGTCCATTAAAGATAATATTACTGTTGTCAACTCAGTTCTGAATCATGATTCTCACTAACCTCTTCAACACTTTAATCACAACACCTGACACACAAATCGGTCTATAATTCAATGTTCGAGTTCTGTAATCTCCCTTATGAAGCTGGCACAATTTTGCCTTCCTTCCACTCCTTTGGTACATGACCCATTGTAAAACTCATATTAAACAAATATGCCAAGGCAAAAGGCAAATGTCACTGGCACATTCCTTCAAAATAAGTAGTGATATATTATCAAATCTCACAGCCTTTTTAGCATATAGTTAACTCAATTCCATAATGTTTGCTTTGGCTGATAACTGCAGATATAGATAGCCCTAATTATTACCTAGCCAAGAAATTAGCATCAATACCAAGGAGTTGATAGGTCATTCCCCTCCTAAAGAGGATTTATTAGTTCAGTTTTTACATTTCTATGCTTTTCATAAATAGCCCAATCAGTGGCACAATCTTTCTTTTACAGAACAAATTTACAACCAATATTATGGTTTTTCTTTGCCCACATACTATGTTCTGGTTACTTTGAATAGAAAGATAATTTCTGCTTACAAAAGAAAGTAGAGCCATAGACTCACCACTCTCCCACCCCAAAGTGCTAACTTTTATATGGAAGATTTTGGGCAACATACTCTAGATTCCTTAACTTTAAAAAACCTATAGTTTGGTTTAAATATGTGGACAATGTTTCATTATCTGGCCATACGGCAACCAAACTTTAAACACCTTCCTCAGTTACCTGATCAAACAGCATGAACATGTACAATTTAGTATTGAAATTGAAAATCAAAACTCACTTCCTTTTCTGGATACCATGGTCACATGTCTTCCCTTATGCAGTCTAACCTTCACTGTCTGCCACAAGCATACACATACTGGCCCGTATATACATGCTAACTCTTACCACCCTTCACAAAAAGTTAGTCATTACATCCTCAAAAACAGAGTTATATTAGTTTACTCCAATAAACAAGTTCTTAATCAGCAATACATTTACAAACAATGGCTATAGCAAAAAATACCATCAATAAAATGCTTCATAAAACTTCACCAAAAAGGGGGCTGAAAGGAAATGAAGTAACCTTGAAGAGGGTGGGAAGATGGATAATAAAAATATCAGGCCTGTACAATATTGATTATGAGGACAGACTGAGAGTGAAGAATGCAGAGTTTGGTGGATAGAAGGCAAGGGGGAGGGGATATGATCAAGCCATTTAAGGTACTGAGAGCCTCCACAGCTCAGTAAGTATAGATAAAGCCCTTTAGTTGAAAAGACCTTGGTTTGATTACTGTCAGTGATGTGAGGGGAACCTTTATCTGGTTTCTTTCGACTAAAGGTGAGTAAGCCGGTCTCATATGGAGGTAGTGGGTTTTTTCTTCCAGAAACTCAGGTTTTTGCATCCCTCAAAACAGACAAACCAGCCAGTAGAACACATGCAATTTACAGACAAGAATATTTAGAGGCACAGGGGTAATCTTATCCTCATATTATGGTTGGGAAGTCAAAGGATACTTGGAAGACTATGGGCACTTAAGTGCCTGTTAAAGCCACTGATGTATGGATTTAAGGTACTAAAGAGTTATTATCGTATTAACACTGAGGAGATTTTTCATATGGTAGAACAAGGGGAAAGAGCAAGGACAAGGGGGGGGGCATCCCTGGAAGTTGCAAAATGGAGTAGTGAGTAAAAGAGTAAGAAGTAAGTTTTTTTTGTGGAGAGTGGTAGGAGCATGGAATGCATTTCCTGAGAGGGTGGTGAACATGCAGACAGTGGTTGAGTTTAAGTAGTGGTATGAAAGACTTTGTGTTGACTTCTCATGATGAGTCTTGTGACTCCATGCAGGCCAGGAAAATAATAATAATATTAATTATTATTTTTTTCATCGAGGGAGGCCCTACACATCATATCAAGAACTATCCAACATTTGTGCAGTATCTATCGTACTTTGTTTGAACTCATTAACAGTCATGGCACCCACAACAGACTCTGGCAACTTATTCCACTCATTTACCACTCTCCAAGCAAAAAATCCAAAATATCTAACACCCTTGCTAACTATGCTCTTACTCACTTTCCATTGATGGCCTCTAGTTCTCCCCCCCCCCCCAACACACCTATTCCGAAAAATTTCCTCTGAATTAATCTTGTAAAAGCTCCTCAGTAATTTGTATGTCTCAATCATATCACTCCCTTTTCTGCCTACCAACCAGTTTCTGTAACCCACAAATTTGTAACCTTTTCTCTTAAGTTTCATTCCATAGGCCTGCTACCATCTTGGTCACTCACCTCTGGATCCTCTCCTCCTCATCACCAAGAAACCCTGGTGCCCAGATCTGCACACAGTAGTCAAGATTGGGTTTTATCAAGGCTTGATAAAGAGGAACAATAGCCTGTTTGTCTCTGCTCATCAAAGTATTCTTCAGTAACCAAGTAATCTGATGAGCTGCTATAGACACTTTTGCTATGTGCTCCATAAACTTTAACTCCCTATTCATTAACTTGTAAATTTCCTGGAGTACCGTTCCACGAATGTGGTATATATAGTGGTAATATTTTCACTCCAAAATGCATAATCTTACACTTTACCATGTTAAACTGATATCCATTCTCCTTTGCCCAGTCTGCCAACCTATGCAAATCATCTGTATTAACTATTGCTCTACCCAACTTTGCATCGTCGGCAAATAACTGAACAGTTCCTCTCAGATCCTTCCTATATCATTACTGAACAAATTAAATGGGAGCAGTCCAAGAACAGAACCTGCGGCATGCTGCTAGTCACAGGTCTTCAATTTGGACTCTACTCCTGAATAAACTGCTCTCTGATATAATAAAATGCAAATAATATAGATTACAGTGAAACCATAACTATCCCATACATTAAAGGATTATCATGTAAAATAATTAGAATTCTAAAACATTATAATCTTAATACTACTTTTAAACCACCTATAAACTTAAAAAAAAAAACATATTTCACTCCTCCAAGAATTTTCTCTCCTCCCTGGCCCACCCTAGGGTATACTGAATACATTGCACCTTTAAACCTTTAAATTACCTTATATTGGTAAAATTGGACACACAATTCCAATTTGTAAAAAAAAAAAAAAAAAAAAAAAAAAAAAAAGCACATTAAACAATAACGGTGGCATAAAAATCCAAAAGAATTTGGATTGCACACATTCAGCCTGGAACATAAGTCCTTTTAAGTTCTACAACAAACACTTACTTTAGGACTCTAAGAAAGTTACAAATATCGATGTTCAGAATACAAATCAACCTTCAATCCCTGAAATGTTACAACAGTGTGGTAGTGACAAATATTTTGCCAAATGAATACCGAAAGGGGAAAAAAAAAATCAATTTCCATTTTAATACAGTTAATATTTGCTAATAATGTGTATTATCATAATTTTCTTATTTTCTTACAATACGATGGCTTTTAGTTTTTTGTAATTATCTAGTGCTAATATTGTACATTTTTATGCAACAATGACATTTCTGCTTCATTTGTGATTTTTAATGTGTGTGTGTGTGAGAGAGAGAATAATGTACTAGCATAATTACCTGATATTTTCAAACATTATTAACATGAACCGATATTTACCACTAAAATTATTTAGTAAAAACACTATTATTCTTTATTTAGAAATGGCTATTATTAAATCAAGCAAACATCTTTGTCTATGAAGAGAATTATTGATCACACTCACAATCATATTATTGTCTTCATTTATTTATTACAGTATAGTCTCCCCATTTAATGGGGGTTAGAGTCCTGAAAATTATGTGATGGACAAGCATACACAAATCAAAAGCCTTGATGGAAAAACAATGGTAGTTAGGTTATCAATTATTGTAATTTTTTTAAATTTAAAATTGATGAGTTTAATTTAGCTTTATTATTATTATTACCCTAAGATCCCATGGAGTCAAAGACTCATCTAGGAGGTCTCTTTGTAATACACACAGCTCATCATACCAGGCCTTAACACATTCAAATTCTCTGCAGACACCACACTCTCAAGCAAGACATTCCAATCATTCACAACTCTGCATGAAAAAAAAACCCTGCTTCTTACTCACTTGTTCACATCCTCCTTATACAACTTCCAGGGATGACCTCTTATTCTCCCCTGATCTCCCATCATTTTATGAAAAACCTCTTCAACATTGATCCTTCATGTTTAACTTGACCAAAAAAAAAAAAAAAACAACTGTGTCATAAATGCTAAAGTTACCTCAATATGCACCTTGACAATAGGATAACTGCTGCCAAATAATTTGGTACAGTCAGATTTTCCCATCCCAGAAAATGTAACTTCTTCTGGCCACAAAAAGTATTTTTTAGTGTTTCTTCACCATATAATATGGCATTAACATATATAGCTAAGTCAATCATCAAGATTACTGGCTGTGAAGATTCATTCAAAGAATGTTATTTTACATTTGTTTTATTTGTGTCTGAAGTTCTTTATAATTTCTCTGTGGGAATCCATGCAACAAAAGACAAAAATCTGAGCTAAGTTTTCTTTTTTTGTTAAAGCAAAAATATTAAAGTGACTAAGCAATACTTGTCAGGTTTTCAGCATTTCTTGATGATAGGAATCTTTATATAGTTTTTTGAATTGAATGTGAGTTGGCCAATCTCATACAGAGGTCATCATCATCATCAAATTCCTGCCATGTACCCTCAAAGGGTGTACAGGATATGACAGTACTACATGAAAAAATTACATCATTACTAACTTCCTATCTACAATTTTCCTCCAAATCAGTCTGTTACTTGTCAAGACTCCAACATTATCAGATCTTATATTTCTATCGTCTAAGGCACTTTGTACCGTATCAATCCACCTATATCTTGGTCTTCCTCTGGGTCGTTTTCCTGCCAACCTAGCAGAGAACACTTGTTTTGCTAATCTTTCCTCTCCCATTCTATTTAAGTGACCATACCATCTGAGATTAACTCTGCTAACGCATTCCTGGATGCTGACAATGTCAAGTTCTTTCCTAATATCCTCATTTTTAATATGATACTGCCATTGATGCCATCTGTTCACGCCTATAATCTTTCTCAGGACTCTCATATCTGCGGTCTCTAGTCTTTGGTCAAGTGTTTTACTTCTGACCCAGCTCTCAGATCCATAACTTAAAATTGGTTTGAACACAGTCTTGTATACAGCTAATTTAGTTAATTTATGATGGTACAACATGACAAAATTTCATACAGAGGTAGCAGGTTTTTTTTTTTTTTTTTCCCCCCAGAAACTGGTTTTTCATCCTACAGACAGGCAAATCAGTTTTCAAATTAACTTTACAAATAGCAGGCATACAAGTATTTCTAAGATGATGGACTGCCACCTGTGCAGTTTCATTCATAGTTTTACAAGTTATATAGTAAACAATATATACTAATGGAGGTGGCAGGCAGTAGATAGTGCTGTGTGTTGATGGTAGTAGTGTCATGTAGTTGGAGAATTAAGTGAAACGGTGAGTTGTAATGGAGTAGTGTGCCCTCTATGAGTCTTTGAAGGTGTCATGAAAAAATAATAATAAGTACTATAATTTAAACTTTTCACTTAAAACATTTCAAAATTTTATATTATAATTAAAAATATTTTTCTCCAAATTATTACAAATAATAAAATGATGTAAACCATTAACTAACACTAACAGGATCATGCAGAAATGTCCCAAATTTTGCTGGCCGAGAGCAAATAATTTTGCATAATTTCCCAAATCAGTGCCGTACTGTTTTGTCCTGCAAAATTTTTTCGGTTACTACGTAAAGTATTGAGAAATGAAAGAAAAGGAACACTAACTGGACAGCAGAGATATGACAACTGATTGAAAGACATAATATGAGGAATATGTGGAGTGATGTTAGACATCTAGTGGAAACTAACGAAAGTGTGCAAGAGAACAGAATGAAAGAAAAAAGAGTAAAAGAGGTGATGAGTGATTCCAGGATACCAGTATATGAAGACTCCATAATTAAAGGACTGGTTACTGAAAGAGTCCATAAGATCTGCTATCCAGGTGGAAGAATGAGTAGGATAATTAAAGCATTGGACACGAGGAAAAAACGAGCAAGAGATTTAGTTGTGATTGTGGGGACGAATGATCTAAGTGGACATAAGGATGTGAAGGCAAATATCAGGAGAGTATTGAGAAGAGTGAAAGATAACAGGGTAGCAAGAAAGGTTGTCAGTGTTGCCAAGGTATGACAATGATCAGATTCAATCGAGAGCCAAAATCATGAATGATATGCTAGTGGAGCTGTGTGAGGAGATGTACTTTCCCTTATGGGATACCAAGGCAAGTGTTGCGAAGTCATTAGCTTCTATATATGAGTTGCCCCAGTCCTGAAAATACTTCAGGTGCAAATTTTGTTTGTTTACACTTGGATAAAGGATTAAACCAAGTATATAATTTCTTGGTATCTTTAATTTATAGTATAACCAAATGGAAAAACTTCCAACAACTAGTTTAAAGCATGCTTGGATGAGCACTGTGTACAATAGTATGTACCTCCCACAATGAGTCTCTGACTCCATGGAGGTCAGACAACAATAATAATAAGCTTCTCAATGCAATTACCTATAAATGTGTTCAAATGTTAGTCATATACTGCAAATTTCTCAAAGCTTAGGATTATAAAATTCAGCTTGTGCAGAAGTTACATGTAAAAGGGAAAAAACCTACCCCGGATGTATTTTATACATAGACAATTATGACAACAATACATTTCTGAATTATACTGTCTTCTTAGATGAGGCCATTTCATGTATCTTGCAAGGTACACCAACACCATTATTGTCAAATATGAGGAAGTAAAAATCCATACATGTGGTTTGAAAAGTTCTCGGCCTTGACCATAGATGGCAACTATCGGCATGATTTTTTTTCTAAGTTGGTACATCTGTCATAAGCATCAATATGAAATTGCAAGTCATCCTATCAAGTACTTTGTTTTATACAGATGTTTGAAGCAAAAGTGTTGTCTGTATCCCTTGAAATGGATAAAATTGAGTATCATGCAGTTATAAAATTCTTTGTAAAAGAAGGTTTAATGCTAAAAGAAATTCATTCGAAGTTACAAAAGTTTATGGGCACTCTTCTCCCTCATTTTCGACAATTAAGAAATGGGCTACCGAGTTTAAACGTGGCCATACCAGCCTTGAAGATGATCCATGTGAAGGACGTCCAAAAAAGAGTAACAACACCAGAAATCATTGATCAAGTGCACGATATGGTATTGGATGACTGGCGAGTCAAAGTGTGTGAAACTACTGAAACTAGAGGCATTTCAAAAGAACGTGTAGGATATTTTGCATGAAGAATTGCAAATAAAAAACTTTGTGCAAGATGGGTACTGTGCTTGCTCACAGCAGATGAAAAACACACTCGCATGAAAATCTTTGAACAGTGCTTGGAGCATTTTAACAAGAATAAAACTGATTTTGTGCATCGATTTATTAGAGAATAAATCGAGAGAACGAGACCTGGATTCACCATTACACACCAGAACCCAAACAGCAATCAAAACAGTGGACAGAAGATATTTGTTCAAGCACCAAAGAAGACAAAGTCGGTTCCATCAGCAGGAAAGGTCATGGCATTGGTGTTTTGGGATGCTAAAGGCAATTTGTTTATTAAATATCTTGAAAAGGGTAAAACAATAACCAGGGAATATTATTCCTATCTTTTAACCAGACTAGACAAAAAAATTTGTGAGAAAAGACCCGGTTTGCAGAAGAAAAATATTTTCTTTCATGAGAACAATGCACCTGCCCACAAAGGTGTTTTGGTAATAGGAAAATTAAGAGATCTGCACTATGAATTGTTGGAACATCCACCCTTTTCCCCAGATTTGGCTCCCTCTGACTTCTATCTCTTTCCAAAACTAAAACTCTTCCTCGCTGGTCAGCATTTTTCTTTGAATCAAGAGGTGATGAAGCTGTAGAGAGGTATTTTGCAGATTTTACTGAGAACCACTACAGGGATGGGATAATGGTGCTGGAGCATCGCTGGAATAAATGTATTAGTCTTAAGTGAGATTATATTGAAAAAATAAAAATAATTTTGAAATTATAATTCGTTTTTTCATTGTTAGGCTGAGAACATTTCAGACCACCTTCGTATGTTATAATAAACAAAAAACACAACAGTACCATATTAAATGCATACTACTTCCCCAATTCTGAATTCTGTGATTTGGTCATAATTCTATATATAAGTTATAATAATAAGCAATTCATACACATCCATTTATATCATCACAAAACAGAGCTCTCCTACACTGTAAACCTAATAGAAGTTTCCTAAATGAGTTCTTTGCAGACTAGAGAACAGAAAAGCTTGTCCCCATCATACGATCCAAGAGAGATCATCATTTTTTTTAATGTAAATCGCACCAATGAAAGACTGAAAACCTAAAGCACATTACCACCATGAGTGGTAAGAGTTACACATTCTTGGAAACACTGCTTCACAGACAAAATGTGGAACTTCTGGTACTAAGTGATTCAAAAGCAATCCTTCTGAATCGCTTAGCATTAAATTCAGCTTCAAATTAACTGAGCAAAGAGCAGGTGTACAAGTATTTCTGAGATGATATACTGTAGAAAAGGACCTTCTGTGTGCAGTTTTATTCTAGTTTTACAAGTTATATAGCAGCCTTCGCTACTGGGAAACCCTGATCAAATTAAGAAAAAAAAAAAAAAAAAAAATCAAGATTCTGTAAGATTCATTTTAAAATCAGTACTGCAACTTGAAATACATAAATACTTCTATGAGCATATGCTGTGAAACATACAAATAGCCATAGAAATAATACAATGTTCATATTTGTGTGGCACTGAGAGATTCTGTCTATCCGAATATTACAGGTATTTATGAAAGTTGATTCATAGAAGATATCCTAACAGGAATAGCAATAGAAGGGTGCAGCCTATACTGGTAGGAATTAATATTATTATTATATGAGACTTCCAGGGAGTCAGAGACTTATCGAGAGAGGCTATAAATCACCAAAACAAGCTGCCATACCTTCCCTTAAATTCATTCACACTAGATGCACTCACTACCCCTAAAGACAAACTATTCCACTCACTCACTCCTCTGAGAGAGAGAAACCTAGCTCTTATCCCTTTCCTCACTGCAAACAAACTTAACTTCCATGGATGCCCCAATGTTCTCTCTCTCTCCCCACCTTCCATATAATGAAAAATTTCATCATCCATTCTGAAGTTTATAGACCTCTATCATATCATTCCTCTTTCTCCTGTTAACCAGCGTCTGTAATCTACATACTTGCAATCTCTCTTCATAATCTAAATCCCATAAACCAGATATAATCTTTGTACCCTTTCCACAGCTTCTTTATCTCCCTTGGAACCAGGCAGACCGAATCTGCACACAATAATCATGGCTTTATAAAAAGGTAAAACGACTTCCTTATCCTTATATGTTAAGGTTTGCTTCAACATTGCAATTATCTTCTGAGTTATATTTGCAGCTTCTGCTATGTGACCTTTGAACTACAAATTTCTATCCACCATTATGCCAAGATCTCTAACTTCATCAGTTTCTTGTAGCATAACCCCACTAATGTAATATGCCGCTGGAAATCTCATCATGCCAAGGTGCATAACTTTACACTTTCTAACATTAAACTGATAGCCAATTTCGTTTGCCCAAATTTCTATCTTATTCAAATCATGTTGTAAGTGCTGTATATCAGTAGCACATCCCTGATTGCTCTGCCTATCTTCGCATCATCAGCAAACAATTGCACATCTCCTTTTAGACCCTTTCTAATGTCATTAATGTATAGATACACCAGTGGTCACTTTAAATCTGGCAGATTCACACCTGCTGTACTCCACTTTTTGATACTTCTCTGTCAACCATCCACTGATCCAAGTTAAGAGATGAAGGATAAATGGAGTGGCAGAGTGTTATGTTGAATAAGTGATAAGATATGCCCTCTCAGGGAAAAGAACTAGCAATGGTGGCTTTGAGAATATATATGGTGCGAGGTAAGAGTGGACAGGATATAATTTTATTATCCACACTTATTATGTCTTATTACCTACAAGAAAGACCCTACTTCATTCCCACTTACTTTTGATCATGTTCCAATATCATTTCAAGATCATTTACCCCTTCTTGGACTGACTGTCACATCCAGCTTATCTAGGCTCAAATATATTACATCAACAGCCCTCTTCAGCTCTAAATTTTTTTTTTTTTTTTTTTTTTTTAAATTCAAAACACTACTCCTCTCCTGTTCAACTCCTAGGCACTTTATAAGTCCCAGATCCCACCAATCCCAGAATACTATTTGAGTGATGCACCCAAAACAAGAATTCTTGATGATATACAGAAGAGCATGATCCATTGAATGTGTAAATCCTCTCTCACAGACTCCCTTTGGTCACTTTCCCATAGGTGCTCTTTTTTCTGCATTGTGCCTGTTCTATAGATACTTTAACAGGCATTATTCTGCTGACCTGATACTACCATTTCTCCACATTCTTCTAATCATGTAAGAACTAGAGCAGCCACTGACACACTGTCCAACTCCAAACATACCAAACGAAGTTATCTTCATTCCATCCACATCTGTTATTTTAAAGTCTCCTGCACACTGTTTTTAACCAATGAGTAAAATCCACAACTTTTTAAGAAACATATTAATAGATTACTTCTTTCTCCTTAAACACCTGCACACGCATAGTGCAGTCATGTTATAGGTCCTGTGACCCTTCATGTGTGGGATCATTATGTTAAAAAAAAAAAACAACAGCACAATGCTGATATCGTCAAGAGAACATTGAGGGTGGTGAAAAGGAAATTTTTAGGCAATTCTGCAAGTGCAAAACAAGTGATTATTAGGAGTGATTTTAACTAGAAATTGGACAGAGGGCACAGCATAGAGTAATAAGGAATGGAATTTCCGAAATTCTTGAGGGACAAGAATTTTAGAAATTCTTGTCACAGGCAGCATGCTGTGGAGGAACATGGAAATCAGAAGTACTGGATTTGGTCACCACATTGGAGAATCTGATTGTGAAAGAGATGTCATCCTTGCTCCTTGATAAAAAGTGACCTATTTGTTCTCCAAGTCAAGACTACATGTTTACTTTTAAGGGAATCTATGTGGAATTATAAGGCAGATGACTGTAATACTTTGAAATTTGCCTCAGGACCCACTGTTGCTGTTTAACCTTTGTGGCAATGATATTTTTCACTAGATTATTATTATTATCATTCCTGATACCTCCAAGGAGTCCGAAGACTCATCGCGGGAGGACATCTTCAACTGTCTCTACACCTTACCTCTACTACGAATCAACGCCATCTACTGCCCACCTCCAACACCACCACAACTAGTAATTTTTGTCTGTAAATTGCGTGTGTTCTGAAGGGCCGATTTGTATGTATGCGGGATGAAAAACCCGAGTTTCCGGGAGAAAAAACCCTGCTACCTCCGTATGAGATTGGCTAACTCACCATCGATTGAAATAGACCAGATAAAGATTCCTTCCGTCGCAACGAGAATCGAACTTAGTCCTATTCCAATCATAGGGCGCAATGTACCGTCGTTCTTCCAATTGCGCTATGGAGGCGCTATTGAAGATATTCAGCTGTGTGTGCAACACTGATGTGAAGCCAGAGGATTTGAATAAGCTGAAAAAGTGGATGGATGAATGGGGATTCTATTTAATGTAGAAGAATAAGTTTGAAATTTGGGATTTACAGATAACAATCATTTCAGACTGCACATCCTATGGGCAGAACTATAATAGGCAAGGGATCTTGTAATCATGGTGGATAGAATTTGAAGTTCCAGTGACATATCATAAAGGTGATAAAGACAATCTAGATGACTGCTGAAATATTGAGCCAGATGCTGACCAGCACAGATAAGCTGATAGGTCACTCATGTTGTTTAACCTGGAAATGGTGAGGGTAGTTAAAAAGTTATAGTCAATTTAAAATCTTTGGGATCTGTGACACTCCACCTTACTAATGCAGGGTTAATGGAATAAACAGATATCTAAAGTTAATAATTAACTAACTAAACTTAACTAAATTAAGTTTCAGGAGCCAGGGAAGTTGTAGGCTCCTGTCAGCTTAAATACTTCAGACAAACAGGAAGAACTCCCAACATCCATCTAGAAGAACACAAAAAATACATCCTTCATTACACTAGTCATTTTGGGTTGTATGCCATGCCATGGATACGGATCACTGGATTCAATGGAAGAAAAACTTCCCTCCTATACCAGAAGCAGATTTAAATCAGAGAGACTATTTCTGGAATCCACCACAGCATTATAAAATTTCCCAAACTTAAACAAATTTGCTACATCACACCACCAAAAATCTGGAAAACCATAACTCGATATATCTCTTTGTGCCCATGAAAATTAATCTAATTAATTAAATAAATTTAGTTAATTATTGGCTTTAATCCCGCGCGGTTAGCCTAGTGGCTTTGCGCTTCACAACCATATGCTTGGGGAAGGAGTGTCCCAGGTTCAATTCCCGTTGTAGACGTGAGGAATTTGAGGATCTTCCTCAGGCATAGCCAAGTTAGCTGGTCTTGGGCAGGGTTAGTAGGGTTTTTTCCGCCAGTTTATCTGGCGTTTTTCATCCCGCAAACAGGCAAACCGGCCCCATGAACATACGCCTCTACAGTCAAAAATGTACCCCCCCCCCAGCGGCAGACCAGGCGACGGGTCGGTTGGGAGTAGTACTAACAAGAAGTCGCATCTAAAGTAACACGCGGACCCTGCATGGGAAGCGGGAATAACGCGTAGTAGTAGAAGAAGAAGTTAATTATTGGCTTTAGACATCTGTTTTTCCATTAAATAACACATGTGATAATAATCAACATTCAAGCATCCATACCAGATAACCTTGTAGTGGATTTTGAGTGGCATAAACATTTCACCATGGCAGAGAATCACTAGAAGACAAACAAGGAAAATTAGAATTCAGTATCAATCCTATATATTTTTCTCGCTGTAACATGAGCATCATTCAGAATGAATGAAAAAGACTCATTACAACATTCAAATTATGAAACACAAGAATGAGTCATATAGCATGAGTATACTTCTTCGTATCTCAATCACAGTTGAATGAACAGGAGGAAAGCACTATTCAAGTTCAAGGGAATCAAGTATAGTTCTGTAATTCAAGGTTAACTAAAAAGAAAAAAATATATTATGAATGCTTTATGGCAATTACTTCCTAAAACTCAGAGATAGGAATGCAGTCTGATCGATTAGGATTAGGACAATGATGTAAGGTTTCACAAGTTTCAAGGAACAGATGATCAAATTTAAATCTACTGTAGTGAAATATCTTGGTCTGATTCCAGTGAACTCTATGTCTAGTGTGTATGGCATGAGAAATAAGGCCAGAGCCCTAGGGTTCTAAAAGTCCTATGTAAGATTCATATCTTGGATTCTGATCTCTGTAGAATGGCCAGTTCATCCAAACTAACAAGGCCAGCAAGAGCAGAGCACTTGAAAAATGCCAGAAGGATAGAGGTGGTAATTTAACCTTGGTAGATGTAGGATAGAAGAAAACTTCTGTGCTGGTTTGAAAGTAGTTATAGCAAAGAAGTCCAATGCAAAGAAGTCATGCTGTTTGTTCAGAAGTCCTTATAAGGTAGGGTATGGAAATCCTTTAAACAACGGATTGTAGTCCGGCTATAGAATGATAATTATTGTTAACTTGTTTAAATTTAACCATCAATGCAGGATACTTTATATGGAAGAGCTAGTAAGGCCTAATTGTTAGATCGGGTGTTTTTTTTTATATATTGATCCCATACATGATAGATCGAAGGACCTATAAGCACATCAGTGCTGTGTCTGAGGTGAGTAGTACTCAGAAGTTTATAATTTTTTTTTTTGAAGAGTTGCAGGTTGTAGTTATTTAAAATACTACTTGTGATAGACTTTTCCAGAGAACAGAAGTACATGGAATTAAAGCGGAAGAAAAAATCTGTTAGAAAGAAGAAGAAAAGCACATTTGGTGTGTTTTCAGTTGCAGAGTACAGAGTACTCTGGACAGCTACCACTCCAGTGTTAGCAGCCAATGCAAACAAAACTTAAATACAGATCCTTGTCATATTCCCATGTTATTATTATCATTTGTGACACCTCCAAGGAGTCCAAAGACTCATCGAGGGAGGGCACCTACTCTACAACTCTCCCTCTCCACCAACTACAGTGAACTGCATCTACACCATCTACTGCCCACCACCACTAGTATTTTCACAGACAATCACACAAATCCATGGCAGGATTCGAACCCACAGCCATTTGGCTGGAGAGCGGATATACTAACCACTCAGCCAACCAGGCCAGCAATGTTTTCTCAACTATCTGTCATAAAGTGAAAATCTGGTCTTGACAACTTATATTTGCCTGAATCCAGCTCTTGTTCTTTCTCTTCCACAATTTTTCTCAGCCTCTTTTCAAATATTCTTGCATGCAACTTACCTACAACACTTGGTAAAGAAATCCCTCTGTAATTCTAACATTTAACTTTATTCCCTTTTTTATAGATGGGAACTATGAGTTCTACTCCAATCATCTACAACTTGACCTTCTGACCAGGCCCTCTGAATTATAGCAGATGCTGAATTATGCAGTGCCTGCTATAATATGTAAGAATTATCTTACATATTATAGCAGGCACTGCATAATATGTAAGATAATATTATGTAAATAGACAAACTTGAAGTGTTTGAGTTACTACCAAATAATCAGAATTCAAGACTTTCAGTAAGAAGGGGGCAGCTTCAATTTTATCAATTTCTGGAAATAAAAACTATTAAAAAAAAACATTTTTAGGCTGTTATTTGAAATATTTTGCCCACATATAAGATACACGTGAATAAACAATTAAGCATTATTATTAAGGTAAAGTCCTCTTTCCTCAGAGCTGGATGAATTTTCAAAATTTGGAGCTGCCCCATTTTTTTGCACCAAATTGCATAAAAATATGCTAATCTAAGGTAGATAATTAAAATAAGTAACAAAATGTTGTTACAGAACTATTTATTACTACATGGGAATATATCAGAAAATATCAAACAACACAGTTTTATGAACATTACAATGCAATATTTACAAGAAATAATGAATATTAGTCTCAAAATTGTAGGGTGCAAGTACTATAATCATTATAACTCTACGGTGGAGCTGCCTCATTTGCACAACGATATATTCAGCGATTTTTTTTAGAAACAGTGTAACCGATAACCCAATTTTTGATCAAAAATTGAGTTACCTCCTTTTTGCAGCAATGCTTTCAATTAGCCTTTAATATACTATAATATGGTTATAATTGGCACTAATAAAAAAAAAAAAATCTCCCTTCTTCTGAATCATACAGTGCACTGTGTTCATTAAATATAGTACATTTACAAGGCTATAAATAAAATCATAACACTAAAACATGCAACTAATATGAATTTTCTCATTATAGCAAATACCATTATAGAAAACTCATTCACTATGAGAAATTACTGAAAATTCCATAGTATCAATCTTGTTTTAAAAGACAAGATACCACAGCAAACCATCCACTGTAGTAAACTATTCCTTTCCTATACTTCTAACCTTCAGCCAAAAATATTTCAACATCTATGAAAAATCCACCTTTTTACTTTAAATGTATATTTAAGGCTGGGAAGGATTAACCCTTCATTTGGTAACTAGTATCAAACAAGATGTTTATCAAGTGTAGATATGAGTAAAACTCATGTTATGAGTTTAATGGATATGAAGCGCAGCATACAGGAATAATATTAATAACATGCCAATATCTCATCTCTATAATAGAGGCACCATCAGTGGAGATGATATGAAACTGTAACATGCAGACAGGCAAAAAAAAGAACACAAGGGAAGTGGAAATTATTAGAGTTACAACCTAAAGGGAAGGACTCCCCCCCATCTTTTGATCAATAACCTTGTTTGTTATGCAAGGAAGCCTTAAAATTAGTCTTCCATATCCTAGGAAATGTCACATATCTACATTTCAAGATACTATTGAAAGTTTATTTTTCACTTGGTTAGACTATAATAAATTTAGTTTAATCCTTTATCCAAGTGTGAGCAAACAAAGTTTGCACCTGAAAATATCTTCAGGACTAGGGTAAGTTAGTAAGGTGCAAACTTTGTTTGCTTTTTTTTGCTTTTTGCTCACTTGGATAAAGAATTAAACTAAATTTATTATAGTCTAACCAAGTGAAAAATAAACTTTCAACATCTTTCTCTAAATCCAGAGTAATTTAATAAAAAGGTGGCACACCATTTGGCAACTCCTATAGGTAAAGATGACCTCGCCATTGCTTCTGCCTGGTATCTCCACTTTTGAGCCTGGCTCCCACTGAAGAGACTTCAATAAAGGTCGAAACTAGTCTGGGTAGTGGCTCTTTCCTTAATGCATAACATTATACATATCTGCAAGGAGATGCGTTTTGCATTATGGGAGATACTGAGATAGGAGCGATGTTAGCTTGGTCCACCTTTGCTACGAGTTGCCCGGTGTTGTACTACCTTACCCCAGTCCTGAAGATATTTTCGGCGCAAACTTTGTTTGACTAAATTTTATTCAAGATACTATGTTCATTTCAAACATCCGATTTTTATTAACCTGAATGTTTATAGTTATCGAGTCTGATGCATTATTTATGTTCTTCCAGACATATGCTAACAGCCTGTTCATAACAGTATAACTTGCAGGTGCAAAAAACATTGTATTTATTACTTTCTTAAAGAATGGATTTTTAGGAGAGTGAATAAGGAAAGCAAGCACAATATGGTTTTAATGGCTGTCAAAAACATAGCCAAGACTAAAGAAAAAGTACTAATTTTTTCTGTTTAGCTGTTTATACCTAAACCGCATCTTTTCATTGCATAAAATACAAAAAACAGGCTCTTGATGGCCAACTTCTTGAAAATGCTAATTGCATATCCCCTGTAGGATCAGTATATCTGATGTATAAATAAAATATAATAATTCTGCCATAAACTCTCACTACAGCAAACTTGTAGGGTCCACAGAAACAGTTTGTTACAGTGAATTTCTTTTAGCATAACAATATACCTATGGAGCTGTGGTTATAACTTTTCAGTAGTTAGTTAGTGAGCAACTTTGTAATAGCAGTGTTTACTATAGTGAGAGTTGATAATTAAAAATATTATATATGTGTATAAATATGAATTTCTTATAAAAATTTAAATACAGAATGTAAATTTGATGTATCACATAAAGTTGATAATACAACTTTATGTGATACACCAAAGCCTTATACAACTCATGTATCACATGAGTTGTATAAGGCTCGAGTAGATTATATTGTTTTAATCATTATAGATTACTGTGTAAACCATTACACCAAATGTATACGGTTTACATATTAATATAAATGTGTATGTAAAGCAAATACAATTACAACATCCAATGGGATCTCATTTGATATTATTATGTTATCTGGAAAGACAGCTACAGATACTTTCAAAGCCTCTGTTTGAAAAAGCTGTTGGTAGATGGATGGATGGACAGAATGTTTAACTAACTTGCATAAAGAGAAGCTGTATGATGGTATGCTGCAATGCCATATTGGTAATCTGTTAGTAACATTCATGCAGTATCACCTATTGTGATGTCTAGAGCATGTAATAATTCTTTATACACAATATTTTTTATGTTGGGACAGTCTGATGTGAGATTACACAAGTTTTTCAATGTGAACAGAAAATTCTTGTCCACAAAGGATGGCCTAGTAGGGATTTTATTTTAAATGCATATTGTAAAAAAAAGTTGCTGGCATTTGAAGATGGTATATTCATTTCAGTTAAAGGCTAGAAACAGGCATTTGGAATGATTGCCTGTAGGATCCAACCACCTGCCAAGTTTTAACAAACACTTGATAGAGACAGAATGAAGAACACTGGTTTTATACATCAAAAGGTGAAAGGCTCTCCAGCATTTATGTCACAACTGACATACAGTATGTGAGATAAAAATATCAGTTGTTTTTACTGAATATCAATCCTAAGAATTCTGTCATAACTGGGATTATCATTTGTCCTTTTGGGTCTGAATGGGTGTTGAGGACTACGTTTGGGCAGAGTTGAGCACATACCGTCTTTTGTACTAACAACTTAAATTCACTGGCAAGTGTCCAAGAGAAAAGACAGTCAACGGCTCATGGAAATTGTCTTTCTATGACACTCTTGTTGTAAGAATGGAAAAAGATGATCAAGTCATTTACACACAGGGCACTGTTCACTACTGGAGGAAGTTATGTTATTCAGTTAACTGTGACTGCAAATAAACATGATACTTAAAACTGAAGCTTATGAAACTCTCTCCACTTGGAGAAAATGGCAGAGGAGAGTGGTTCCCACTTGGGGATATTCCGTCTAAGACTATCGTCTTATAGATGCTAACAAAACCTCCAAGCTGTGATACACTTTCTTCACATCAAAGAAAACTGATACTAGATGCTATGTTTTAGAAAAACTTCTCTGATGTTTTGTGGTGATGATGAGGTATGATGAGCAGACTTTTGATGAATGTATTTTAGTAGGTTTTCGATAGACACTTGTAGACAAAGTACCAGAGGATATGTGTGTAAGGAGGATGTCCAAGAATGGTAAACCACCTCTCAAAAAATTGTCATTATCAAAACTTTAATTAATAGAGCCCCCATAAAGTGCGCTCCTCTCCATCAACCTTAAAACAAGAACTTTTCACTATAAAAAAGTTAATAGAATCTAATGCTTACAACCCTAATCAGATCCAACAGATAATTGACTCCTATGTTCCAACACCTCAACATTCTTCAACAAACTGCAGAGTTCCAATCCCTTACATTTCAGGCATCTCAGAACCTATAGGCAGAATTTTGAAGAAGTATCATCTTATTCCCACATATTTTCCTATCAACAAAATTTCTCACTTGTTGCCATCTACAAAAGACAAACTGTCACCTCTATCATTGGCTGGTGTTTACCAGATTCCATGTGAATGCAATTTATCCTATTTTGGACAAACAGGCCGTTCTGTGGAAAAAAGAATGAAGGAACATCAATATTATATCGAATACATGAAACCTCATAAGTCTGGTCTAGCACAACATAGCATTGACACTAATCTTAATATCCAGTGGGATAAAGCTTGTCTTCTTCACAGATGCAAGTTTAAATACGAATGCCTTTTTAAAGAAAGTTGCGAAGCCCTCTTACATCGGCCAAATTTAAATCTAAATGACTGTCTCTTTCTCTCCCAAAAGTTTGGGAGACTCTTATTTTATGTAACCATCAATGAAATAATTATCTTTAAGAATTATTTAATATTTAGTAATTAATCTTCTAGCACGTGGCAACAATTTAATTGATGATCCACCGAGTGTTCTGTACTTTGTATTCTATTCCTTTAACTGTTTGTTCTACACTGAGGATGTACTGTTACTTTCAGTACGAAATATTTGTACCTTTATTTAATTAAAGTTATTATTGTGGTCTATACATGTTCCATTATTAATTAGTATATTGGTTAGATGGATCAGAGACTGAATTTCTGAATGATACCAGCAGGTTATGTATGATGGAACAGTGTCTCATAAAAGGAGGGTGACCAGTGGTGTGCTCCCACAGTTCTGTTCTTAGGCCCTCTGCTGTTTAATTTGTTTGTAAACAATATATCATGTGGACTGACTGGGGATCTTCAGTTTTTTTGCTGATGATGCAAAGATGGGAAGAATTATAAGTAGCACTGTTGATGTTAATTCCCTTCAGGAAGATTGGAATAGACTTTTTACTTGGACAAAGGAGTGGGGGTTGTAGTTTTAATATCAATAAGTGCAAGGTGTTGCATTTTGGAGTGCAGAAATATAAGGCTGCGTACTATATCGATGGTACCGTACTGCAGGAAGTGAATGAGATTAGAGATTTGGTAGTGATGGTTGACAGTAGACTGAAGTTTAAAGGACATATTGCTAGTGTTGCAAAGGCTGCACATCATAGTGCTGCTATGATAAGAAGTACTCTAACACGTAGGGATAAGAAAGTGGTTGTGCCACTGTATAAGGTATTGGTCAGATCAGACCATACTTGGACTATTGTGCTCAGATCTGGTCACCTGGTTTTCAATGTGATGTGGAGACATTGGAGAGGGTCCAGAGATGAGTGACTAAGACAATGTCGGGACTTTGGAGTGTTGGCTATGGAGAGAGGTTGAAGAAAAATGTGGATTGCAGAGTTTGGTGGATAGGAGGAAAAGAGGTGATATGATAGAGACATTTAAGTTAGTGAGAGGATTATATCAGATTAATCCAGAGGTGATTATAAAAAGAGTAGAAGGTGAGAGGGGAAGAACCAGAAGTCATCCCTGGAAGTTATGTAAAAGTGTGGTTAAGAGAGGGTGTGAGTAGATTTTTTACATGGAGAAATGTCAATGAATGGAATGCATTACCAGAATGTGTAGTTAATACAAGGAGTGTTAAGGATTTTAAGATTCTATATAATAAATATGTTGTCAGTTGAATGAACCTCCCATGATGAGTCTGCCGATTCCATGGAGGATATAATAATAATAATTTCTTTTCAAGTGTAATATACTTTATAACCCAGCAAATAAAACTTTCTACAACTATATCTGCCATTCTATATGTTAGCATGTATTATTCTAATCACTGTAAAAAATTCTTTGCATGGTTTTTGTGGTTTGAAGAAATGAAATAAAATAAAATAAAGAACCTGTCTTTCCCTGACAACTGTAAATTCAAACTGGAAATTGTTATTTCTTATCTGATTAAAAAATTTATATAATGCTATTGCAGTGACTAATATAGCAAACATATTATTGAATCCTATAATATGAAACAAAGAAAACTGCTTTGATAAATGAAGAATGACAATCACTTACAAAACTGAAACTTAATAATCACTCACCTGTATTTCATTGTTTAGATTTGTAAGGTAGCCACAATTAAGAGCACTTGTTAATTAATATTGTGCATAAAAATAAGCTTGAACTCAGACTTTCAATTCTAAGAACTAAAAGACTGTTCTCATCAGTATTTTTTTTTTTTTAACTCCTGCAGTTTTCAGGAGATAAATGGTGTTTCAAGTTCAAAGTATGCGCCTTACTTGTCATATCAGGCAGTACCAACTTTTACAATTTAAGATATCCCATTATATGTATTACCTGACTCCATCCTTAATGTTAACCAGCTCTTAACTGTGTCCATCCTGAAAATGATCTGGATATTGTTGAGAGAAAACAGTTGCAACACGAAAATCACAAACAGACATAAACATACAACAAAACTGAGAATGTCCATGCAGTTTGTTAAACTACATGCAGTTTGAAGCAGGAATGTCATTTGCATGAAATGGTAATCTCACAACCACAGTGTACAGTGTATACTAACCAAAACTACTTTGACTATGAGATGATTTTCATATTCTTCTTCTTGCTTATAGTTCTCTGAAGAGATAGAAAGTTACAAAAGGAAATTTAGCAAGAGGAAAACAAAAATGATGAAAAAAAAGCATCACCTTAATTTTATTGGCATTTTATTCAAAAAAAAAACACTTTTGAAAATGCACACTTGTAACCATTCAAATAAGCTGTGATCCAAAGAACAGCATAATTAAAGTGAATTTTAGCAAACAGTTGGTATTGTGCATTTCAGAAATAAAATGAAAACTAAGATATTAATTAAATTTTATTTTCTTTGAATGGTCATAATTGATTGAATTAAAAACATTAAGCAGTAGCAAAATCAGAATGTTCAGTACCCAGTGTGTGTGTGTGTGTGTGTACATACACAGAGAATATGAGTGCATGTTTTATATATATAAATATATTCACACAGAGAATATGTATGTATGTTTTACACACACACACACACACACACACACACACACACACACACACACACACACACACACACACACACACACACACACACACACACAGAATATGTATGCATGTTTTATACACACACACACATATATATACACACATACACAAAGAATATGAGTGCTTATTTTACACACACATACACAGTATGTTGTGTTGAGAAGTAAAATGCCTTACTGAGAATAAAGAAATTTTAAATGACAATGATGTGGAGTTAATTTCTATTAAACCATATGCTAGATATTTACTTGCTAATGAATAACTATAATAAATTAACAATGTCAAATCAATAAATTTTTAATATATTACATACTATAAAAATTATTCCCAGTAAAACAACTTACACAACACACTTCATATATATCTGTACACACACACACACACACACACACACACACACACACACACACATGCAACATGCACAGAACTAAGCAAATGAATATGCATATATGCACACTATATATATAGTACAAACCAGAACTAATTTGATTATCAGATGATTCTGGTAGGTTTCCTCTAGTCTATAGTTTTCTGTAAAACAAGATACAGTTGTTAGCATTGGCTCTGTCGTGTAAAGATATACACTATACACTAGAAGTATTGGAATAGTATCTTCAAAATAGGAAACTTCGCATTCCATATTTTATTTGTTGTTAGGCATAACAAGCAATGTGTCATGTGGTTTTTGGAAATGTAGACAGAATCTGATGGATAACTGTATTCCACTATTACAGTCAGTTCTTAATTAAACTGGAATAGTTACTGACTACCATGGGAATGAGGGAGGAGGGAAATTTCATATTTTTGATATACTACTTTTGAGCATACAAAAATAAAAAATGAGAATGCTCTAAGAAACTGCACCTTCACAACAGGAAAACAAAGTATCCCATGTTTTATTCACTGTTATTCATAAGAGACCATGTGAGTTTAGGAAATAGTCAAGTGGAATGCTGTGTTTTCAGTGTCAAACACTGAGCTGTTAACACTGGAATGAAAATTGGGAGGGAAGGAGATTAAAGTTATTTATAGATCAGCTTCACTGTCATTCTAATGATTAAAATAAGTCACTGCACATCACATAAAAAAACCATATATATAACATTGATGATGAACAATCTAGAACTGAAACCACCAAAAAGTGAGTGTATAAAATTAATATAATAACTGAGTGAAACAAAACAGACATAACTCAACATTTCAGCAGATTTTTAAAACTATCTTTATCAAGAATATACACTACAAATACATCAACACACGCAGTCTAGAGGTTTAAATATTTTCTTGTGTTGTACTGACTGCCATGCTTTTGGTAATTTAATTCCATCACCTTTGTTTACATTACTGGCATGTTTCAATACCTTAGTGTCCTCCAGAAGCAGTCATTCAGATTGGAATTTTGGTCTATACTTAGCAATGTGTCAGTGAAGTGTTCCTCATTAACTGCATGTGAGACAACACCTGACTAACGGATAGCAGCTCTATATAGGCTTTTCTGTTCTATTGAACACATAAGTCAAGTTATGGGGATGTCGTATCCTGAAAAGTCACTAGTGGTGTGCCGCATGAGTCAGTTTTGGGGCCATTGTTGTTCAATTTGCATGTTAATGATATTGGGATGGGTTTAACTAGTGATATACAGCTGTTTGCAGATGATGCAAAACTGGGGAGAGCAATGCAGAGTCAAGCAGGTGTTATGACTTTGCAAGAGAACTTGAATAGATTGCATGAATGGGCTGGTAAGTGGAACTGTCAGTTCAATGTTGCAAAGTGTATGGTTTTGAGATTTGGTAAGCAACAATGGAATGTGAAAAATACAATTGTTGGGCAAACTTAAAGTAGAGGAGATGAGCGATTTATGAGTGATGGTGGACAAGAACGTGAAATTGAGGGGCCACATTGCACAAGTTATGAAGACATCACATCGGACAATGGCAATGATGCGGAGGACTCTGACATGCAGAGAGGTTATGATTCCATTGTATAAGGCCTTGATCAGGCTTCATATGGATTACTATGCACAGATTTGGTCGCTGGGTTTTCCTGGTGATGATGATATGTTGGAAAGGGTCCAGAGAAGATTCACAAAGGTGGTCAGTGGTCTTTGGAATGTGCAGTACGAGGACAGATTGAAAGAATGTAAGTTGCAGAGCCTTGTGAATAGGAGGAGGGGGGGGTGGATATGATTGAGACATAAGCTAGTCAGGGGTTGTTATCAAGTTGACATGGAAGAGATTTTTCATAGAATGGGGGAGAGGGAGTAGAACAAGAGGAGGCCATCGCTGGAAACTGTATAAGGAGAGTGTGAGTAGAGGAGTGAGGAGTAGGTTCTTTGCATGGAGAGTGGAATGCATTGCCTGAATGTGTTGTGGGTGTAGACACATTGAATCAGTTTAAAGTATGGTTGGATAAGCATTGTGTGCAATAGTGTCTACTCTTCCCATGATGAGTTTCTGATTCCATGGAGGTCAAATGTTAATAATAAGTGATGTTCTTCCAGTTTCACCAATGTTGGAGACACCACATTTACAGATGATCCTATATACACAGGAAAGTAAAACAGGTATTGTCGGCATTTTTTTGCTGATGCCTTTTAAATTGGGCAGGAACATACAAACTTGGTGTTTTTGTAAGGATGGCTAAAGAGGTACTGTTTTATCTAATTACAGGGAGGGGTTGTTGTTGTTGTTGTTAAATCCATTTTGTTCATTCCATAGACCTATCATAACCTTGTCACCAGCCTTTGGATCCTATAAATTAAAGATACCAAGAAATATCATTCTTGTTTTCATCCTTTATGCAAGTGTAAGCAAACAAAGTGTTTGTGCTTGAAGTAACTTCACAACTGGGCTATTTGTATATAGAGGCTAATGACTTCACATTAATTGCCTTAGTATCCTGTAGTTGTGAAGTTACTTCAAGCACAAACTTTGTTTGCTTACACTTGGATAAAGGATGAAAACAAGAATATAATTTCTTGGCATCGTTAATTAATAGTATAATCAAGTGAAAAAACTTTCAATACCTTTGGATTCAATTCTCTCTGCCATTTTCTCATTCCCAAGGAATCTAAGCAACCATAACAACTATAAGTTCCCTATCCCTGCTTATCAGCGACTTCAACATACAGATATCTGATGATCTGTCCAGCCATCTCCTGCAGAGCAGTTCCATCAAGGTAGTATTGCTGTGATCTTTTTATCCCCAAACCCATGACAATACATTTAGCCACATTAAAATGGCAGCCATTATCATTTGTCAATACTGCAAATCAATTTAATCATTCTGCAGGATCTTTAAATCTTCATTAACTGTTGCTCATCAGTTTTGTGTCATCAACATACAACTGAATATTTCTCCTTTCCCAAATCATTTCCTTTATCACTGGTGTACAAATTAAAGCAATGCCCTGCAGTACACCCCTTATCCTAGATTCAATTTCTCTATACACTTTTCTGTAATGCCTATCCCTCGGCCATCCTCTTATACATATCACTAGCTTCTTACCCATCTCCATATGCTTCAATTCATGTAACAAAGTTCTTATGTCATATCAAATCCTTTGGAAAGTACAGTAGTATCACTGTGTAGCCATTTATTTTATCCAAACCAATTGTCACTTTATCATAAAAATAGTGATCAAATTACTATTTGATCATTATTTTTATGGCAAGACATATCCTTTTGATCTCTCATACCTCTCTTTCTCTCCCTTCCTTGGCTTCTCTACTATACTACTTTCCAGGCATCTTTCGAACTGTTCTATCTCATGCAATGTGAAGAACTGCATGTAAGTATGCTACACCTCTCGTTCTCTTCATTTTCACTGTTACTACCAGTCTTGTTCTCCTTCCACCAATCTTTCACTCTTTGCAACAAATACGTCTCACACACATACTATAGCAAACAAGATTCTAGATGTTAAATTCACCTGTCATTATTTTATTATGTATCAGTTCTTTAATGAACTCTCTCTCTATATATATATAAGGCAAGTAACAGCATTTTTGTCTCCACTGATAGCTACGCAAGCAAACTCTCAAAACAAAACAGAAATGTAAAAACAGTAAGCCACTAAAATTCACTATTATGAATCCAAATATTTTTTAAATACAAATACTCTTTCAGCTCTGAATCCAATTATCAACCTATCTGAACCACAATTTGAATTTCTACGAGTTGTTTCCGATAAGAAATATCTCAAATGCTTTCATATGCAGTGGTGGCTTTCATATGCAGTAAGCAATGGTGAAAGAGGGTGAAGAACCCACTGGTATACTTTAATTTTCAAGCAGAGCTGTTTATTAAATATAAAATAACCTGAGATAACTGAGATAAGGTGGTATCAAAATAAGGCAGTAATATCACTTAGAAATCAGTTACTAATTTTTAAAGTCCGAAACCAAGATATAGTGAATAGAGAACTGACACTGAAAATGACTACTACTCCATTCATTTTAGAAAAAGTTGAATACAGAAGAGTGGCTTTAGTTTGCTGGTAATGGCACATCTACTACAGTCATAGTGGAAATGTCCAATGGGTATTTTGTGAGTATATTTCATGTTGGAAAAGGACTGGGAATAGTATTGAACAAGGTTCACAAACAATTCATTGTGGGAAAATTCATTGAGAGGAAAATTTATCAGGGGGAAAATTCATTGCAGAAAAAATTTGCTGAAAATTTTATTTGCTATATTAAAATTGAAATGATATTGCATTGATACCGATATATGAAAAGTAAATACAGTGCAATATAAATTTCACAAAATATAATTTTATTATGTATCTATGTATTAGTCTGCATGGTTAGCCAAGTGGCTATGCCTTCACAACCATATACCTGGGAAAGGAGTGTCCTGGGTTTAATTCCTGTTGCTGACGTGAGGAGCTTAGGATCTTTCTCAGACATAGTCAAGTTAGTCGGTCTTGGGCATGGACTGCAGATTTTTTCTCCTGCAGGAAGGCAAACTGGCCTTGAGAACAGAAAGCTTCTACAGACAGAGGATACACCGGGAGACATAAGGCCAACCACCTTATTCTCACATAACAGTTGTGGTTATAAGGAATAGAAACCCTTGACACCATAAAGGTAAAAGACAGAAAGATTAAGAAGAAAATCTATGTATTATTTATTTAGATTTTCATTTCAAGATATGCTGTAAGCCATTATCATTAACAGAGCTAGTTTAAGATCATAGGTGCACTTTTGAGTAAGTATATTAAAGAATGATAATAAAATTACATAAATGCTATCATAATGATGTAAATCAGCATTAGCTAAATTGCCATCTGCAGCTGCAATACTAGTCTTTACCTTTTCCTCCAATGCTAATATTTTCAGACTAAGAAATTCATCTCTCACCTAATAACAATCATCCTTACCTATTGCGAGTTTCAAATCCACAGCTCATTAGTGGGAGAGGGCGGGCATGCTATCTATTCAGTTTTTCATCATCATGGTTTATTTATAATTTACAATTTGTAAATAAGGAAACCAACTAAATAACTAAGAATAAGAAAAAGTTAATTACTATTTGTAGCTTTCCAGGAATCTCTGTTTTGAGCCAGTTGAGTTATTTCTCATGGAGAGAGAGAGAGTATCTGTGCTGATAAGGTGGTTAATATACTGTCAGAATTGTTTAGTTGGTCTTCCTCTCCATCTTTGTCCATTTGAGAGGGCGTATAAAAATAAGATGTCAAATTATGGAGAAGGAGAAATGTCTCAGTTGATGTCCAAGCCAATTGAGGGTTTTTGATTTGCCTCTTCTAAAATACTGGATTTACGAATATGATCCTTCCAAGAGTAACCAAGTGACAATCTTAAGCAGGTTGTATTAAAGTTATTAATGTTTTTATTGCTTTTTGGGTAGAAACATTCCATGTTTCTCCACCATATACGAAGATAACCTGATAGGTTGCTTTGTAAAGCCTAATTTTTGTTTCCAAGGTAATGAGGGGCAATTCTGATATATTTCTTAGATTCCTGTGTTAACTGAGAGCTTTATATTTTCTTAATAATATGTCATTTACAGTATTATTTATATTTAAGCCTAAATATTGGAAGTCTTCTACTTTTTCTAAAGGTTGGTTGTGTTCTGTAATGATGGAACCTTGTACTATATTTGTGAGTATTTTAGTTTTATTTCATTTAACTGTCAATCCAAATATTTTTGCAGCTTGGCATAGTTTGTCAAAGCGTTGTTGTGGCTTGGCTAAAGATGAGTCTATTAATACTATATTGTCTACATAGCTGAGGTTGTTAACTGGTTGAGGATGTTGTTAATGACATGATATTTCTGATTACAGTTTACTTTTGAACGGTTCACAAGAGAAGTAATTAATTACATATTTCACTTTGGGAGCATCCAGCTATGTGTGTGTGTGTGTGTATATATATATATATATATATATATATTTTTTTTTTTTTTTTTTTTCGGTAAAAAAAGGCTAAATATAAAATGGGAAATTTCTTAGTGTCATAAAATACTAGTACTGGAGGAAAAGGTAAAGACTAGTATTGAAGTAGCAGATTTACAGCATTATGATAGCATTTACATAATTTTATTATCATTTTCTTTAAAATAATTACTCAAAATTGCACTTATGATCTTAAACTACCTCTGCAACATGGATTCTAAATGCACAGAACAGAAAAATAGTGAATGGTTAGAAGAATAAATATTCTTAAATATTGTGCCCTTTCTCCCTAACTATTCTTAAATATTTTATTCTCCCTAATAATTATTCTAACTATTAATAAATAGTTAATATGAATATGTAAATAGTTAACTATAAATAGTTGGATATAACTATTATCCCTAAATATTCTTAAATATTATTATTATTACGTGACCCCTCCTGGGAGAGAGGGTACCTACTCTACAACTTACTACTTTTCACCAACTACAACGAACTGCAACTACCAACGCCATCATCATCATCTACTGCCCATCACCACTAGTATTTTCACAGATTATCACAAACATCCATGCCCAAGGCGGGATTCGAACCCACAACCTTTTGGCTGGAGAGCAGGTACACTAACCACTCGGCTAACCAGGCCAGCATATGGTGCTCTTTCTCCCTAACCATCCTATCCCAGTTTTATAACAATTGATGTTCCATCTACAGAGCCTGCAATAAGAAAGAATATTAATAACTTTATACGGAATAAAAAATTTTGCAACGCTAAGTATAATCGAAATAATAAACAATAGACAAAATATTTCTTTTCTTTTTTTTTTCATATATGGGAATGACATGAAATAGGATTTCAAATTTTCTTGCGAAGAATTTTCTCACGAATTTTCTGGTGATTAATTTTTGTGCGATTAATTTCCCAAGCGATGAATTGTCCTGCAATGAATTTTCCATGTGATGAATTGTTTCCGTGATGAAGTGTCCAGAACAACAGTGGAAAAGGAGAGTACCACTAGTTCAGGAATGTGAAGTGCCTGAAATTTTAGGCAAGCTTGATATTAACAGACTTGTGAGACTAGTGGGATATCATCACATATGTTACAATGTGCAAGGGAGCTGGCAATGACTGTGACTTGGTTGTACCACAGCCTGGAAAATAAGAACAATCCCAAAAAAGAGTGAAAAATATTGAAACATGGAGAAGTCTGGGAAAGAAGAAGCATGGAAAAAGTAAACATGGAGAAGTTTACTTTTTCACTCCATTTCAGCTTTGCCTGTTAATGCATCAGTGTACTTGTGATGTATGTATACTCTTGATCATGCTGGTTATAAACCAGCATGATCAAGAGTTACCAAAAATATTTTGGTGACTCTTGGTAATTATGGTAAATTACCAAAAAAGAGTTACCAAAAATTAGTACCAAAAATATTTAGAAGTAACACTTCTGAATATTTTTGATTAAATCAGATATTAAATTCATTTTATGCACTCACTTTGTTTTTAATAGTGGTAGTTCAAGATATTATTTTTATCAAAATTAATGTTGCCACAAACAATGTTTATTACAGCTAGGTATAAGTTTAATCTTTGATTATGACTTTTTAAGTCTTTTTATTTATAAACAAAAATATCAAGTTACATTTCCTATAGTTTCAGTTTTCATTTATACATGCACTAATTGGTCTTAATGTCATTTTTTATGGCTAGCTATCTTTTGGATTTCTATAGCAACCATAAAATTTATAACAATTTGGATTTAATTATAATAAAATTCCAATCAGATTAGTGGTGGTGCAATAATTAATAAGGGGTGTCACAGGGTCAAGATACAACAGAAATCAACTGCAAACAGAAAAGTTCATGTATGTGTGTGTGTGTGTGTGTGGCTCTCCAGAGGACATGTCTCCAAAGAAAGGAAAGGAGAAGGGCCAAAGTATTTCTTCCCTACCCTAAATTGTTCCAAACATCATAATTTACCAAATTCTCTAAAACATGAAGAACACGCTTTTATTCAAGTCTTGCTCTCCTCTCTTTCCTTCCTATTCTTATAATAAAAAATTTCTTGATACCTATCTAAATCTGGGGCAGTCTGCTTAAAACATGAATTATTTAAACACTGTGATTAAATTTTAATTAAATAATTTAAGAATCAAATTTTATGGCAGCTTGTTGAAAGTTTATCATAGTCTAACCTAGTGAAAAATAAATTTAGTTTAATCCTTTATACCAGTGAGAGCAAGCAAAGTTTGCACCTGAAAATATCTTCAGGACTGAATATAGTGTTGTACTATCTTACCTGGGTAAGTAGTACAACACCAGGCAATGCATAGCAAAGGTGGAGCAAGCTACCAACACTCCTATCCCAGTATCTCCAATAATGTCTCCCATAATGCAAAACACATCTCCTTGTGGATATATATACTGTTATGCATTAAGGGATTGGCCACTACCCAGACTAGTTTCGACCTTTATTGAGGTCTCTTCAGTGGGAGCCAGTCCCAGAGTTGGAGATACCAGGCAGAAGCAGTAGCAAGGTCATCTTTACCTATAGGGGTTGCCAAAAGGTTTGCCACCACTTGTTCTCACTGGGATAAAGGATTAAATTAAATTTATCATAGTCTAACCTAGTGAAAAATAAACTTTCAACATCTTTCTCTAAATCCAGAGTAATTTAATAAAAAAAGGTGGCAAACCTTTTGGCAACTCCTATAGGTAAAGATGACCTTGCTACTGCTTCTGCCTGGTATCTCCAACTCTGGGCCTGGCTCCCACTGAAGAGACCTCAATAAAGGTCGAAACTAGTCTGGGTAGTGGCCAATCCCTTAATGCATAACAGTATACAAATCCACAAGGAGATGTGTTTTGCATTATGGGAGATACTGGGATAAGAGTGTTTGTAGCTTGCTCCACCTTTGCTATGAGTTGCCTGGTGTTGTACTACTTACCCAGGTAAGATAGTACAACACTATATTCAGTCCTGAAGATATTTTCAGGCACAAACTTTGTTTGCTCTCACTGGGATAAAGGATTAAACTAAATTTATCATTTATGGCAGCTGTTTTATTCTGACTGAAGCACAAAAAGGGGGGGAAAAACTATTAAATGGTGATAATAATATGTGCATCTTTTAGATAAATTTGGTATGATGACTATGGCATTTGAGGATAGTAATGAATATGGTTTACAGACGTTTTTCAGTGATATAGCAAATGCAAAAATTAACTATATTTTAGATGTGATGCACAACTAGCACTGATTAAATATTATAACATGATTTGCATATACGAGAGAATGCGAGAATGCTAAAGGTATTCTGAGTATATGAAATGAAAATCACTTTATTTGTTTATTTTTTTTAAAGTGACATATGACTTCCACCCAGGAAGGGTTGTAAACCTATAGCATATTAGTACCAATGATGGGCAAAGGATTACTTTTTCTGTTTTTATTAATTTATTTTTTTTTGTATTTTTTTTTCATAATCCAGAAATCTTACTCTAGAGACCAAACATGGAACTTTTGCAAATCATTGCAGGCCTCCAATAAATGAGGAAATGGTCTGATGAAATTCATCTCTCACTTACAGACAATCATGGGCATCTATGTCCATGACAACATTTGAACTCACAGTCTGCTGGTTGGAAAACAGATATGATAACCACTTGACCAACCAATCAGTTAATAAGTTAATATTATATTATATTATAATATAATAAGTTAATATAATATTAGATATTATATTATCTCAAATCATAGGCAGAACTACTAGGAGACAAATTAGAATGCCATCTGGAATGAACTAATAAAAAGGTGAAAAAACATCCTTTTAAAGACAAAAACACATGATTTAAAAAGTATCAATTTAGACTTTGTTCATCTTTCCACTATTTCTGGTAGTATGAGGATATGATTATATGGAAATGCAAGCATCAGCATTTGTAACTCTTCAGTTCTATATAAAATCTAAAACTCTATTTAGGACAATTAAATTTATAAATAAGGGGACAGGTGATGTGCAATGAAACATATTGTTTCTTCCAACCAACACAACCCCACTTTTTCACAATGTGGCTTATTTCTACAAATGGTGGTCCTGGTTGACCAACTAGAGCATTAGGTAGTAGGTAACTTTCACTGGAGTAGCCCTTGCCATGAGGACGGTTTCTGGTATCTGTCCTAACCTCTCATCTTTCTTGCAGTACAGTGTAGGAAAATTAGGTAGCTTCCAAATCCAGTTAGTGAATAATCTTGCTACTAATCACTCTGCCAGGTATTCTTGGAAGTAGTTTGAGTATACCTGTATGCATGGGATGCTATCACATCCACAGAGAAACAGAAGACTCAGTACTTCCTTATAGATAAATGTTAATGGATCTTTCACCCAACCCACTGCATGCCACTAGCCTGTAATATTTGACATCAATCATTGAAAGGCATCATAAATATAGTAACTTGGAATCAGAAAAGATCTACCACAAAAATAACAGGAAAAAAAATCTGATCTGAACTAAATTTAACTGTATGGGAATTCAATGATAAGAGGTATACTTAATAAGAAAGTGACAAAATTATGTTTCCTAGGTGTAAAGATAAAGGACATTAGTGAAGCTCTAAGTTTACAGAAGAAAGAAGTGAATGAGCTAATTGTTTTGGCAGGCACAAATGATTTGAAAGGTGAGAAATATGCAATGAGAGAGGATATAAAAGAGTTGTTGGAAGAAAAAATGAAGCGTAAGAAAGTAAAGACTGTGAGTCTGTCGCCTTAGTATGATAGGACATACTTGAGAAGAAGGGCCATGATTGCCAAGGAGTTAATAAGAGGATTCTGTAGGAGGAATGGTATGCAATTTATAGATGTGCAAAGTGTATTTGATGGACAAAAGAACCTGTATATGCTTGATGGACTGCACTTGAATGATTTTGGAGTCAGATGCTTGTAGAAAATGTTGTTTGGTGAGAGTTTAGAAGTGCAAAACCAGGAAAAGTAGAGATTTTTTTTTGGGGGGGGGGGAGCAATCAAGAATGTGTCTCACCATCCCTGGGACAAATGAGTAATGAGTGTCAGTGCAGAAATACTTGTGAGGAAATAGCCATCTCTGGGACAGATGAGTACAAGTGCAGAAATTATTGTGAAGAGCTGTGTACAGTTTCTTGGGTTTTGAATCTGAATGAAAGGTAATGACATTATGTAAGGAAAACCGTGGGCCTAAGGGAATGTTGAAATGCATGTACATGAATGCCCAAAGTATCAGAAACGAAGGAGACAAGTTTTTGCCATTTATTAGCTTGACTTGGCCAAAAATGATTGACAATCAGAGCGAGACCTGGTTGTCAGAAAATGATGTAGTTACAGGGATAGGATGTAAAGGGTATTGTATTTTCAGGGAGAATAGAGAGAATAGAAAAGGAGGAGGGTATTATTAATAATAGCTGAAGAACTTCAACTAAATAAAAGTTAAGGAAGATTATTGAGAATATTGTAGATTTGAGGGAAATGATTCATTTGAGGCTGTCTGGTGTGAGACAGAGACCAATAGGACAAAATATATTGCTGGTTGCTTCTATGAATCTGGAAGTCCAGTAGAAGATAAGTATGACATGCATTGGCAAATTAACATAAATGAGTGCAGGCCAAATAGTTATCATGGGAGACTTTAACTATGGACATATACATTGGAAGGAGGAAAGGGCACATGGCAAAATGGAAATGGGATTTATGCAGTTAGTAAGGAATAATTACCTGAAATAGCACATGATGGAACCAGGGGGTTTAAGTGTTGGATCTTGTAACAGCATCACAACGGCTATCTATAACTGCGGTAGCAACTCTACCTCTGATCAGGGAAAGTGACCATGCAGTCGTGTTCTGGGAAGTTGCTCAACGTGTTGAATTTTGGGTCAAGAAATTGTTCATGAACTACAAAGCTAGCAATTATGACAAACTAGCAGGCAACTTGGAGCAGTGTCATGGCATAAGAAGCTATATGGAATAAATGTCATTACTGTATGGAAAGTAGTCAGGGATTGTTTGACTGAAGCTGCTCGACCAGGGTCATGAGGATAAACAGAGTAGGGATTAAGTGGATGAGTAGCAATATACAGCAGGAGCTGGAGAAAAGAAAAAAAAAAGAAAGAAAGTATTGTGGAAGAAATATAAACAAAAAGGCGATCAATATGCTCATGAGCAATATAAAGCACAAGCAAGAAGGGTAACAAGTATGATAAGGAAGGCTAAATCATATTTTGATTAACTAAGCAGGCCAAAGTAAATCCAAAAGACTTTTTTGGTATGTAGCAAGTAAGAGAAAGAATGATTATGGAAAGATAACTTTACTCAGTCCTGATGATAGGAAAGTGACAGAAACAGAAGAAATACTTGAAAGGATATATATCATCAAGATGGTGACTTTACAGTAACTGAGGGAACAGAGACTGATGTGAGAACTGTGGTAGATATATTGGAGGTACTTAGTATATTGAAAAATATCAATGTGAATACAGCAGTGGGCCTGGATGGTATGTCAGTTTGTGTGCTATGAGAACATGTGAACTGGTAGTGCCTCTGACAAAGTTGTTTAAGTCTCAGCTCTGGCAAGATTTCAAGGGAGTGGAAAGAGGGTAAAATAGTTCCATTATATAAAGGTGGCTCCAAGACAAAAGTAGCAAATTGCAGAACAATTATTATCTCTGGAGTGATGGTTAAAGTATTGGAGAAGTTGGTTAAAAGTAAAATTCAGGAATGAGTGGAGAGGAATATGATATTCTATACAGGCAGGATGGCTATATAAAAGGGAGGTCCTGCCTCAGTAATTTATTCAGATTTTATAAAAAGGTGACAGTGGAATTGGATAGAGAAAATGGCCTACACTATGATACTGCTGGATTTTGCAAAGGCATTTGACAGAATACTGCATGGAAAATTATTACATAAGTTGGAGCGAATAGGAATGGATATGAGGTTGGTGACACGGATAAGGAAGGTGGCTGATAGACAGACATCAGAAGGTGTGTATGATGGAGTGAAATCAAGGTAAATGAGAGTGACTAGTGGAGTACCCCAGGACTCTGTACTAGGACCACTATTCTTTAATTTGTACATTAATGATACAGCAGAAGATTTGGATGGGAGGGGGATATTCATTTGTTTGCTGTTGATGCAAAACTGGGATGGGCGATAGTTGATATACATATCTTGCAGGGTGATTTAAATAAATTGGCAGTGTGGGCAAATGACAATGGTTGTCAATGTAATATAGTAAAATTTAAGTAAAATTTTACTATATACATTCCTTTAATTAATCGCTTTGTGATAAAAGGATTACATACTGCATATCATGTTGGTGGTACTAGATCACTGGATATTGATGGGGCTAGGGATCTGTGGGCGATGGTGGATAGAGATTTGAAATTCAGAGAACATATTGCAAAAGTTGACAAAATAGTTGAAAGGATTACTTGGATGTTAAAGTATACATTGACAAGTAAAGATAGGCAGGTTATTATCCCTTTATAATAATGATTCAGCCACATGTTGACTACTGTGGACAGATTTTGTCACTTACATTTCTAGGGAACTGGGAGTGGCAAAGAGAATTCAGAGACAAGTGACCAAGCTCATGACAGGTCTGTAGAATGTTCCCTATGAGGATAGATTGAAGGTGAGTGGATCACAAAGTCAAGCTAACAGGTGGAGGAGAGGAGATATAATAGAAACTTATAAGTTATTAAAGGGATTCCATAAGATTGACACAAAAGAAAATTTTCAATACATGAGTAAGGGGAAAACAAGAGGTTGCACTTGGAGGTTGTCTTAGTAAGGGTGTGAGGATTAGTTCTTCACTCAGATAGTAGTGAATGAGTGGAATAGACTGCCAGAGGTGAATGTGAGCATCCAGCAGTGAATAAGTTTAAGGAGATGTATGATAGGTATTGTGTTAATGGATAGTGTGGGTATCCTGCGATGAGTCTTTTGACTCCATGGAGTACCAGTATAAATAATAATAATCCTCCAAAGAGTTCATCATAAGGGCAGTATCTGACATCTCATATGACGTCTAACCTATAATTCTCTTTGTGATTGGTTATTGCTCAAAATCTCCTTGCCATGCTTTGTTGCATTCAAATTCTGATAACTACTCTGAGATCTTTGATTGCTTTCTTTGTAAAGGATGATTTTCGTCAGTCTAACTATCCAAACAGTTCAGTCATCTTTGAGCCTTCAATTATCACAACTCAAATTTGCTTCACTTCTCTACTTCCACTATGTCATAAATATTCAAACAATGAAGTCATCTTCACCTTGAATTAGCACAATGCAAAATTGGTTTCTCTTCTTTAATTTCGATGATCAGTGTATTTCTTTATACCAATATTTTGCCTTGGTCATCAAGGCATCTTCATGGGCACAAAGAAATATGCTGAACACTTTACATGCAAGCAAGCAAACACTCTGAGTGTGAATAGTGAGTTCCTACAGTCCTAATTGGTACCCTCTATGGGTGTGATAATGGAAACTTTCTGAAGGTCCCACTATGATGGTTTCCCAGATTTTTGGTAAAGTGCAGCCAAATTTGTTAAGATTTCACATCTTATAAGGCTGAGGTAGATTCTAAGAATAGTCTCTCAGATTTATATCTGCTCATGTACAGGAGGTAAGTCCCCCCCCACACACACACCACACCCCATTGAATCTAGTGATCCGATCCGTATCCATGACATGGTATGCTACTCCAGAATGGCTGTAATAAAGGTAATGAACATTGTTCCTGTGTTCTTTCAGGTGGATATTCACTGTTCTTTCTGTTTTTCTAAAGTTGGATAGTTTGCAGGAGCACCTCAGAGCAGATAAGGGTAGCCAGTATGGCTTGCAGGAGGTTCTGTATGTTATAATTTTTTAGAATACATGAAAATTTTTCTGAGGTGCACCAGATATAGGGAATGACAATGGATTTTTTGTATTCTGAATTCTGGGAAGAGGAGAATTGGGGTTGGGAGATAAGCAAGGAGTACTGTTAATCTGGTGAAGGGGAAAGCCATTGGCTAGAAAAGTGTCCCAGATGTGAATACTGTTTCACTCTCCTGGTTCAAACCAGAGGCTCTCATAGAATAATTGAAATAATCCTTACTGGAATGACGGCTTTCATCTCCCCATTTTCACACAAAACCTCTGACCCCTACCCAGGTCTTAGTTCTGTGATGATAACAAAATAGTAACCAAAAAGAGTAAAGGCTCAGCAGGATAGAGGGAGGAAGCACATTTAATGCTATTTAATGTAAGATAAAAGCTAACAGGACAAAATACATAGTTGGTTGCTAATGTAGGCTGGGGGGTACAATGGGAAATGTACGTGATAGTATATGATATGTACTGACAAATTAGCTCAACGAACACAGAACAAACAATTATTAAGGGGGGTACAATGGGGAAGTACAAAGTTGGTGATTATGACAAACTTAGAACAATGCCATGGAATAAGAAATTGCAAGGGCAAGGATGTTGGCTATGCATGAGGATGGTCAACAAGTGTCTGAGGAATGTTATATCAGACTGCATACCTTGAGTCAAAAGGAAAAATCAGGTGGGAGTTAAATGAAAGAGTAACATCATCAGGAAGGAAATGCAAAAGAAATCATGGAGAGAATATAAAATAAATACAATTGCAAATTCATGAACAGTAAAAAGAGCAAGTGGTATGGTCATGTAGGCAAACTCAAATTAAAATAGAGAGGAAATTAGCTGAGCAGTATCAATCAGTATCTCAGGATATAATTAAGTTATTTGAAAACTTGTTAAGTATAGAATTCAGAATAGGTGGATAGGAATATGATACTCAATGGGGAAATATGATCCTCACTGAGTAAATTACTCTTAGTAATTTACTCACTTTCTAGAATAAAAACTGACAGTTGAATTGGATTTATCCAACTCAACTATCACTAAGCCTTTCATAACACATGGAACTTTATTACATAAACTGCAGCAAACAGGGAAACAGACATAAAACTAGTGGCATGAATAAGAGATTGGCTGTGACATCAAATAGTATATCTTCCCCATAGTATACTATCTAGGTGGTAGATGACCTCCATTTCTAAGTAAGATACTACAACCCTGCTTATTAGAGCTGAAGTGGCAGAGGCTAGGTTTGGCCTCCAGAGCAGGGATTCCAGCCTCTGTCTCTCTTTCTCCCTCTCTTCTGCATACAGTGTGAGTGATACCTTTCAAGGCATGCCTAACATACTTAGAGACCTAGAATGTCCTCCATTTCAAGGGTACATCAGTTAAAATGGTGATAATACAGTACAGCCACTAGATAATATATGGGGGCCCAAACCTATCAGAAATGTGTTTCTGAACAGATCTACCTGTCTGTCCATAGTAAGACAACTTTTATTATTATTATTATTCGTGATACCTCCAAGGAGTCCGAAGCCTCATCGCGGGAGGACACCTATTGTACAACTCTCCGTCTCCACCTACTACCAATCATCTACATCAGCGCCATCTACTGCACACCACCACCACAGCTAGTATTTTTTGTCTGTAAATTGCGTGTGTTCTGAAGGGCCGATTTGTCTGTATGCGGGATGAAAAACCCGAGTTTCCGGGAGAAAAATCCCTGCTACCTCCATATGAGATCGGCTAACTCACCTTCATTGAAAAAGTCCATATAAAGATTCCTCCCATCATGACGAGACTCGAACTTAGGCCTTTCAATTGAAAGGCACAACGTACCATCGTTCTTCCAATTACGCTACGGTGCTGAAGCCCTGCTACACAGACCAAATTTAAACCGTAATGACGTTCTTGCTATTCCTAAAGTATGGGAAATCATCATACAAATTGTGTAAAATAATCTCTTTATATATGTTATCTTTTTTTTTTTTTTTCAGTTATATTTTAATTTAATTCTATAACACGCTACTGCACGCATATTGGGATTCCATTGTAATCATGTGCCCTAGCTGTATGTTATTCATAGTATTGTTTGAATTACTGTACTGAGGATGTCCCAAGATACTTGGGATGAAATATTTACGTATTAAAACTTATCACTGTGGTTAGTACATGTGTTTTTTCGTGATGAATTCACCACAGGTTTCAGTGTATAAAAAAGCTTATGCTAATACTATTGCATACCTACTTATAGGTTAAAGGAGTGTTGGAAGAATTACATTTGGCAGTAAAATAAATAAAAAATTAATCTTGTTAAATTAATTTTTTAAGGATATCTCTGATTTTTATAAAAATAGTGATCATTTACATTTACAAGTTAAGGAAAATAAAATGTTTGAGAATACTTGTCTATTTATTTCAAAATTAATCTGCACATGGAGGGAAGGCTTTATAACAGAGGGTGAGGTAAACAGTGCTACCTGTTGTTCATATATTGGAATTAGTTCACATTTGGAAAACATCAGCAAGGTATCTTTGAAAGTATCTTTGTATGAACTAAATTCTAGTAGAGACTGGTTGAAAATAAAAGTTCTTTATTACATCAATTGGAAGCTGCCTGTGATCAAATAACTTGATAGCGAATGAGACATTTTAAAATGGGTAAAAAAGTGTCAATTATGTGAAGAAAACAAAGCAATATATTTTGAATGCATTTAGAACAGTCTTGAAAATTCACTTGCCCATGGAGAGTGGGCGATTTCTGGATCGCTGTCCTCACCATTTATTTAATAACAGAAAATAGCAGCAAGGCCTAAATATTTTCCCATGAAAAACTCATTCAATAAATGAGTTCCTTTTATGACACCTGGAGAAGTGTCAACTAATCTGTGAGCACCGATATGGATTTTTCCATTCAAGATCCACAGAACTCATCACTTACTTCACTCACCTCTGAACATGTCATAAAATGATTTGGAGTAACTTGTGCTGTTTGCACATTTCTGAAGTATTTGATAGGATTTGGCATCAAGCCTTGAAATGATATGATGGGACAGGATTTAGGCTTTGTAGCAAAATGCCATCTCATAGTCTGCCTTCTTCCCTTTGAAATCAGACCGCCAGTTTTCTTGAGTCATTCATCACATGTAATGGCAGAGGGTGTTTTCTCTATTCAGATTTTTCAGTTACTGCAAGTATCACTAAGGGTTTTTGTTAGTCACCTTATTTCTCATATACATAAACAACCTTCTTTCACTCACCTCAAACCCCATCCACAGTTGTGTTGACGAGAGCAATCTCTACATATCCTATTCATACAACAAACTTACAGTACTCGGACATGCCAATTTTCAAGATCATCCTTTTCATCTGTCCAGATAGCCACTCTGCACAAATCCCAAACCATCAAACCTTGGAATGCTGTTTTCACATTTGGGTGGTGCACCTTAAACTTCTCTAAAATTCCAGATGCTGTTCAGAAGAGGACAGTTCAGTTAACTGATGCCCCCTACTCTCTCTCTCTCTCTCTCTGCAGCCAGTCTCATAGATGGGCCAAGTTTCCACACTGTGTCTCTTCTACACATATTTCTATGGGCCCTATTTAGCAGAACTGCCATCCATTATGACACCCATTTCTATTAAACTTACAGTAACAGGTAACAGCTGTCTAATATTCTTTTACAGTTCTGAATGAACTACTGACTCACCATGCTTCCTACTCCAATACATCTTTACCATCAGCCTCAATTTTGTGGAACAGCTTCCCCCCCAATAAAATATTCCCAGAATTACAATTTCCAGCTCTTCAAAAAGAACATCAAAAGATTACTTTGTTACTGATCCCAACAAAGCATGGCATTTATTTGCTATAGGCCTTGCAGCATCTCATGTGTGGAAGGGATATATAGAACCCTTTAATTTATTACAGAATGGGAAAGGAATGGCAGAACAACATAAATTTTGATTAATTAATTTTTAAAATAATCAAATTTAAGCTTCATATGAAAATGAAACTGAATCTAAATACATAAACTTGAATCCACTGTAGGCATGGATATTTGTGGATATTTTATAAGTGGTAGATGAATCTCATCAAATAGTGTAAGACCAATTTTTTAGGTCTTACTAAAGACCTAAAGAATTGAAGAGTTTGGTGTCTAGAACAGGGCTTAATTTACCCTTAATTTACTTCTTATACTACAGATGGACAATACTATCATATGGTTTTTTTTTTAATTGTCATATTGTGATTATTCTTTATTTTGATTTTAATTTATTTAAAATCAGTTTCATTTCTGAAGAAAACTAGAATTCGCTGCTTATTTTAGAAAAATATTGCTTAATCAAAATTCCCATCATTCCTTCTTGGTCTTCCATTCAGAAACAAAAATTCAGGCTTTGCAAGAAAATTACTGATAATAAGAAAGTAATTTCTATTATTAGTATATTATTATTACCTAACACCTCCAGGGAGTCAAGACTCATTGAGGGAGGGCACCAACTCTACTGCTCTCCGTCTCCATCAACCGAAACTACCTTCATCATCTACACCAACACCATCGACCGTCACTACTATTTTCGCAGACAATTACAAACATCCATGCCCACGGCAAGATTTGAACCTGCAGCCTTTTGGCTGGAGAGCGGATATGCTAACCACTCGGCCAACCAGGCTGGCATATAATGAGACAATTTCTCCAAAGAAGTGCAGAATGACTAGCAGTGCAGTCACTTGGATCAATGCAGTTCAACTTGGCATAAATTAGCTTTAAGTCTTAGCTCTGGAAGAGTTCCAAGGAAGTGGAAAGGCATTGGAGGAGAGCGGCATGAGAATTAACCGGGTGAAGACTGAATATATGTCAATGGGGAGTGACGAGGATACCGTCATACGACTCCAGGGTGAAAGGCTAATTTCAGGGAAGAAATTCAAGTACCTTGGGTCGGTTGTCGAGAGGAATGGTGACCTGGATGAGGAAATACAGCACCGAATAACATGCGGTTGGATGAATTGGAGGAAGATGAATGGGGTCCTGTGCGACAAGAGAGTGAGTTGTAAGAGGAAAGGAAAGCTCTATAAGATGGTGGTGAGGCCGGTGATGCTCCATGGTGCGGAGACGTGGCCTATAACCAAGGCACAGGAGAGGAAGATGGAGGTAGCGGAGATGCGGATGTTGAGATGGATGAGTGGTGTGACAAAGAAGGACAGGATAAGGAATGACTACATCAGAGGGACGGTTAAGGTGGGACCAATTGGCAAGAAGATACAAGAAAGTAGGCTGAGGTGGTTTGGACATGTTGAGAGGAAGGGTGAGGAGTATGTTGGTAAATGAGTGGAGTATATGGAGTTGGAGGGAAGGAGGAAAAGAGGCAGGCCCAAGCTCAGGTGAAGGGATAAGATGACAGAGGATCTTAGGGAGAAAGGATGGAGTCCGAAGGATGCTCTGGACCGGAGAACTTGGAAGAGGAAGGTTAAAGATTGGTGCACCGACCCCGTTTAACATGGGATAAGGCAGAGTGAAAGAAGAAGAAGATTACAAGCCATGTATCACATTGATGGTGCTGAACTCCAGGAAACAGATGAAGCTAGTGATGAAGAATTTAGGGGTGGTGGTGGTAGACAGTTTAGAGGACATATTTGCTAAGGTCACCCATAAGATTATTTGGTTATTACAGGGCACACTAACAAGTAGAAATAAGGAAGTTGTTATTCCTCTTTATATGGCCTTGACACATCCACATCTGAATTGCTGTGCTCAGGTCTGGTCTCCTGGGTTTCTTGGGGATGAGGAAATGGAGAAGATTCACAGGTGAGTGACCAAGATGGTGAGTGGCCTGTGGAATGCTCCCTATGAGTATAGATTGAAGTATGGATTGCAGAAACTGGTTGATATGAGAAAATGAGGGATATGATAGCAATATTTAAGTTGCTTAAAGTGGTTTATAGGACGGATGCAGGAGAAACATTTCAACACTTGGCTAGAGGGACCAGAACAAAGAGTCATCCCTGAAAGTTGAATAAAGGTGTGGTTAGTAGGGGTGTGAGGACTAGATTTTTTGCTTGGAGAGTTGCGAATGAGTGAAATGAGTTGCCAGAGACAGTTGTGAGTGCTTTGTCTATTAATGGGTTCAAGGAGAGGTATGATAGATTGGCTCTCTCACAATGAGTCTTCACTCTATGGAGGGGCATATGATAATAACAATAATAATATATCTGAGACCAGTTCAAATGTAGCTGCCAACTAGAGGAACTCTTTCTTTGACTAGTTTCTGAGTTAGCATCTCTAGCACAAACAAGCAGGTCTTTCCTCCCAGAAACATGGATTTTTCATACCACAAACTCAAGAAAATCGACTGTGGGATCACACTATTACAGACAAAAAATATATTGCTTTAGGGTTAGGTACCACAAGATGGCAGCACTGCCTGTCATCTGTTCATTGGATGCTGCTTATAATCAATGATGTTTTGGGCCAGATGCCTCAGTTTTGCCACCAATGAAGATTGAACTGCCCCCTACTAAAGAGTCTCTAGACACTCTCTAGTTTATCCACATCACAGTGAAAAACTAGGTGATCAAATTTGAACACAAGAGTCGATCTATGGTCTGATCAATGTCTTGTATAGTGGCACTCCCACCTCTATATCCTTATTTGTCAATGACTTCTTATCATAGCAGCTCTATGATGTACAGAGATGCTATACATCATAGAGCTGCACACTTGGAATGTGCCTCCCTAAACTTTAGTCTACTGTTAACCATCACTCAATTCCAAATCTCATACATATCCTGAAAAACAATTGCACAATACAGTACAGTCTCATAGCAATACATTTCAAAGTCCAAGAAAATCAATGCACTTAAATCTTCCTTATTAGACATGTTCATCACCTTATTATAAAATGCAAGCAAATTGTTAAAACAAGACCTACCTTCACAAACCTACACTGACCATCGCCGAGAATCCTATGTCCATCAACCCAATGGACTAGGCAATAAATGAAAATCTGTTCAAGAATCATGCTTGTGGAATGGTACTATTTTGCCTTCTTTCTGCTATTTAGTAATCTTTTTCACTACAGCACTTTCACTAAATAACCAGTTCAAGGACCAGGCACAATTATAGTTCGCCCACCGATTTGAGGTCCCTCGAAACTACTGCGCATGTCAGAAAAAGGAGAATCCATTCCGATAATAGGGTAATCAGTCTGTCTTCCGACCTGTAATAATAAACAAACTGAGTTTGTTTATTATTACAGGTCGGAAAATTTAGCTTTTCTTTTACGAACATTGCTGTTTTTAAAGTGTAACTATTTTGCTTGTATAACAGTTGGAAAAATGTATGTAGAATGTTAATACGTGCAAATACTGCATTCTACATAAAACAATGTCACTTCACTCCATGATAAGTTTCCTTTTATTCTGGGACTTTTTAAAACGAAATCCGATTTCGTGAAGTATTTTCCTTAAAGTTTCTCTTTTCCAAGGAAAATTAATTTTTTCTTTAAGCACAAGAATCAATTTCGGAACAGTTGGCACTCTTTTCTCGAATACGTAAAATTCGTGAATAGCTCTTCTTATAACGTCTACATCAAAATCATTCAAAGCTACGGTTTCGATGGTTTTCTTTCTCTGGCGCTTTTTTTTTTTTTTTTTTTTTTTTAGGAGATTTAAATTTTGGCTTACCTTCACCTTTTGATTCCCTACGAATTCTTTTAACAGTCGACCCCGATACCCGCAATTGCACTTGCACGTTTTATGACTTGAGAAAGGGGAACAAGAAGACGGCCTTCTGACGATTCTTTTTCGCAGAATGTCAGCACATTATTCAATATTCTTTTGCAAGAGCTACTGAAACGTTTAACAACAGAACTTGTTGACTGTACTGGATCCATCATACAAATTAATAATAAAAAAAATAATGCAAAAAGAGAACAACAAAAATCAAGCTAGTACTAGTAGCGACAGACAAGAAAGCACGTGATTTCGCATGTTGGCGACCAATTCGTACATTCTTCATTTCTTTCTCCCCTTCAGCATGAATCGACTATTCTTGGCACAAAGCCAAGAAGGGATCTAGAAATGGTGGGCGAACTATAACTCTTTTGCACATTCCTTAAAAATATGTGGTAATACATAATCGATTTAAAAGCCTCATTAGCATCTAACCTAATCAACACTCGATATACATATGAATTTTTTCACCTTTTTTATTCATTTTTATTTTATTTTTCACTTCTTTTTTTCACTTATATTTTTCTATTTTCTAGGTATTGCAGAGTTATCCCATAATTTATCCCAGTAAGAAATATGTTGATAAAGTGCTCATTAAATAAATCTAGTACACCTTTTGTCCTAGTCATTTTATTCCAATAACTATCCACCAATATCACCATGTCATAATTATTCTTTCCCCTTGCTTGCCACAGAGCAGAAGAATTCCTCTGAATTCTGACCTGACTAGCCAACCTCCTCTTCGTATTGTACTTGTTTTTTTAACCATCCCTGTCATCTTTCTTAGCCTGCATTTTATATTCCTCATGCATCTGATCACTACCAACTTTCTTATATCCCCAATAATATCTTTCCCAAATTGCTTGCCTTATTTCACTCTTAATCTGCATACCTCTTTCATACAACAGTGTACTACATATGTAAGCTACTTCCTAATCAAGCCCATGCTCTGCTAACCTCTTTTCCCCACAGTTCATCAATAATGTAACGATGAGTTAATATATGCTGACGTTCATAAGTGATTAACTGCTATGTCACACAACCACCACTAAATTCTTACTTTGCAATTTTTAAGTAAAAATGTCAATGTGAATTTTAGGAATTTTCTTTTTTGTGGTCAATCTAGGGTGACCCAAATCAAAAGCACACAACATCTATCCAACAGGAACACAAATAACATATCATCATCATCACCACCAATTCCAAATATGTATCCTCAAGGGTACATCATATACACTGCTTGGAAAGAAGTCAATGGACACCATAATGTGAAGAACAAACAGCCATGACACCCACCATAATAAGATGTAGGACCTAAATTTGCTGTGATGACTGAAGCAGTTCTACAGGATGTACTTTCCACAAGCGTATGATATAATAGCGATCAATGGGAATTTTGGACCATTCTTCCTGCAGGCATGTGATGAGGTCTTGAACTGTTGTGGGGCAGACATCCCTTGACCTAACCTGACACTCCAATTCATCCCACAGATGTTCAACAGATTAGGGCTCTGTGGAGGCCAGTAAGTGTGGTGGCATTCATGTCCACAAACCACGCAGTTGCAGCAGCAGCCTTGTGAAATCATGCATTGTCTTGATGAAAGAGACAATGGTCAGTTCCATAGAAATGCTGCAAAATAGGAAGCATTGCATTGTCCAGAATGCTCAGATACCCCATTCACACATTCAGTAAATGTGGTGCATCATCCACTGTGAATGGCACTTGAAGTTGACTCCCTGTGCTTCCATATCAGTATGGTATCACTCAGTAGCGACTTCAGGATTTAATGTTTGGGGGGGGGGGGTGAGTTGAGTAGACGATTTGAGAATACACACAATGCATCGCATACGACCTATGACTGAGCATCTGCAATGATCGCTACTTCATAAGCAGTATAAAAATAGAAGGCACGACACAACATAATACAAAGAAAAGAATTTTAATTAGGAAAAGATTTTTGGAAAATTTTTGTAGTGTTTTTCCTTTTTCTTTTGGGGGGCAGGGCCCCATTGCCCACCCCTGGATGCACCACTGTGTGTCACTGTTTGTTGACCTGGAATGGCCCAATTTGTCAACGCTTTGCTGAAAAGATAAGCTTGCAACATGACATCCTCTCACAATGCGTCTTTTAAGCTCTATCAGTTCCCTTCTCATAGCCATTTTGCCCAGACACAGTTACACTTACTTCGGAGCATCATATTCCTCCAATTTATACTGGCTACAAACACGACTCATTACACGGCATGATACACCTTACCCATGGGGGTGTCTGTTGACTTCTTTCCAAGCAGTGTATACAGAATATGTGATGATACCACATAATTAAGTTTAATGTTATTGTTAGCTTCTTATAATTTTCCTCCAAAGTAATATGTTAATTGTCAGTGATATCCAAGGACACTAAGACTGGGATATTCAATCTTTTAAGAAACTATTACCTGTATCATTAACGTAGATCGATCTTTTCCCTATCGTCTTAGCATCAAAACATGTATTACTAACCTTGCCTCTTCTATTCTAGAAGTGTAAGTGATCCAATTAGCTCTGCTCGCACATTCTTGAATGGTAACAATGTCAAGTTCCTTTCTAATATTGTCATTTTAAATATGATGAAAGTGAAAAAACTTTCAACATCTATACGAGGTGTGGCTATTAAATAATGAAACTGGTTGTAAAAATGTGGTTTATTATTACACTTGTACAACTTAATTGTTATCCCCCTTCAACATACTCCCCTCCTCTATCTATACACCGTTGCATACGAATTTTCCATTGTTGGAAGTAATGGTGCAAGTCATCAGGTGTTATCTGCTTCAGAAGCGCTGCTGTTTTCTCCTTTACCTCATTCAACTGAAAATGGGTGCCCTTCAATGCGGATTTCAACTTTGGAAAAAGGTAAAATCTGCATATTTGCAAATAAGTCCGGTGAGTAAGGTGGATGGTCCAACACTGGGATCTTCTTATCAGCCAGATACTGCTTTACAGACAGTGCACTCTGGGCTGGAGCATTGTCCTGATAGAGCATCCAAGTGTTGTTCTTCCACAGATCAGGTCTCTTCTTCCTCACTCACTCATTCTCTCAGCTTGGCCAGAACCTCAAGGTAATAATGTTGGTTAACTGTCTGACCCTCTGGTACCCATTCAACCATTACCATGCCACTGATATATAAAAAAAAAACGATCAGCATTGCCTTCAGTTTTTACTTGCTCATTCTTGCTTTTTTCATTCTTAGTGACGTGGGAGAAGATCCCAGTGTTGGACCATCCACCTTACTCACCGGACTCAGCTCCATGCAACTTTTACCTTTTTCCAAAATTGAAATCTGCATTGAAGGGCATCCATTTTCAGTCAGTGGATGAGGTAAAGGAGAAAATGGCAGCACTACTGAAGCAGATAACACCTGATGACTTGCAGCACTGCTTCCAACAATGGAAAATTCATACACAACGTTGTATAGATAGCAGAGGGGAGTATCTTGAAGGGGATAACAATTAAGTTGTACAATTGTAATAATAAACCACATTTTTGTAACCAGTCTCGTTATTTAATAGCCACAACTCATATCTCTCATCCAGAGTAATTTAATAATAAGATGATACAATACCTACTTGTATATGGGAAATATATGACTTCTGCATTACTTCAACCTTGGTATCCCTTCTGGGTCTATCTCACACTACTGAGACCTCAATAAAGGTCAAAACCAGTCTGGATAGTGGCCCTTCCCATAATGCATAGTATTATACACATCCCAAAGGATGTGTGCTTTGCATTATGGGATACTAAGGGATTGATGTAAAGTCATTAGCCACTATATATAAGTAGCCCAGTCGTGAAGTTCTTTCATGTGCAAACTTTGTTTGCTTACAGTTGGATAAAGGATTGAACCAAGAATATAATTTCTTAGTATCTTTAATTTATAGTATAGCCAACAGAAAAAAACTTTCAGTCTTATTGTCCAATTCACATTCCTGCCATTCAAACACTTTATTATCTGCATATTTAGTTGAACACTGTCCCTTCCTTTCCCTGATCACTATTGCACGAAAATATAACATGCTATTGTTATTATTTAACAGTTTCTTATAATAACAAGATAATAAGCATAATAATAAGCATCATTTCCAGAAAAGGCTCTGGAATCTCATAATCATTGTTATTATACTGCTCAAGCAATGCACAGACAAATTAAGAGTCTTTCAATAGTTCAACTCTAGTTCATGAACAAGCTCTCAACTGATTATTATTATTATTATTATGTGACACCTCCAGGAAGTCCAAGGACTTATTGCAGGAGGGCACTCTACTCTATTTTGCTAAACAAGTTTCATCCTCTCCACTACTACTTATTTCTCCTACTATGACACTACTACCATCAACGCCATCTACTGCCCATCATCACCAACAACAGTATTTCTTATCTGTAAATTGTGTGTGCTGAAGGTCGATTTGTCTGTATACATAGGATGTAAAACCTATGGCTCATTTTTCTAGCGGCTAACATTCGAAAAACGAGTGACTAGGACGAAATATAGGAAGTATTCAATTCTCTTTTAATTCTTTTTCAGTGTTGTAAAAAATCCATTAAGCCTCCAACATAACACACTCTTTCTCATAGAAAGTGTGAGAAATGAGCTAACATAGAATGGCTGTCTGAATAGAGATGGCCATTCTGTCGCTTGAGTGGACTTTCTATGAAAACTATTTTCGACTTTGTGAAAGTCTAATAATAAATTTCTAAAATTACATCGTACAAGTATAGAATAATTTAACTATGCATGCCAAAATTGTACGAGCTAAAGCGTGCATTTCTACATGAACATAAAATAATGATATAACAAACTTGTTTATTATTTCTTATTTATAAATTTCAGTTCATAATCTTGTTTTGTTTAGCTTACATACAAGTTTAGTTTCAAAGCGTAAACTAAACTTGTTTAATTTAAACCACTACCAATTTGTATATTTATAGAGGTGACTACTTATGCAGAGATGGTCCAAGATTTCATTTATTTTATTATTTTTTTAAGACCTGTGTAGCTCAGTGGAAGTGGTGCTTGCGTCCTCTGCGCTTGGTCACTCGAAATTTGACTTAGGTTCAAGTCCAGTTGTCGACTAGCCGACTGAAGGAACTTTTCTCAGCCTATTTTCGACAGATTCCCGAGTTAGTCGATCTCTGGCAAGGGCAAGAGGGTTTTCCCTCCTGAAAACTCGGATTTTTCATCCCATAAACTCAAGAAAATCTACCATAGTACCCACATTATTTCAGACAGTAACATATCCTGTTAGGGGTAGGTAGGTACCAAGCGATAGCAGCACTTGTTTTCCAGCCTCTTCATCAGTGGCTGCCTATAATTAGTGATAAACATGGGATAGCTATCTCTGATTTGCTACCGGTGGAGATTGAACTGTCCACTCAGTCTCCATATGCTAGATAGGGTATAAAGGCCTTGCCTACTCCCTATGAGGGAATAAAAGGCGTTAGCTGATTTATTTATTTTTATATTACTTTCATTTTAGAAGGAAAAAGGGAGATTGAGAAATACTTAATTTTTGTGCTATATTTTTACATTTTTTACTACATTTACAATACTACAATTTTTTTTCTCACTGTTAATAGATTTCTTATTTCTTATTTTTTTTTTTTACATTATGCTCAATATTCTTTATAGTCAAGTAACTTGGCTTCTTATAAACCAAACGTTGATAAAAATAAGATAATAAGATAAGAAAATTTCATCAGACGATATTCTATAACACCCATTCTGAAGTTTATAGACCTCTATTGTATCACCCCTCTTTCTCCTGTTAACCAGAGTCTGTAATCCACATACTCCTAATCTGTCTTCATAATACACATATAATCTTTGTTTAACTAATGCATTTGTTTTTTGGCAGATTTATCTGATTTGCAAGAAGTTAAAAAAAAAAATCAAATTTGGGAAGAAGAGTAGGGAAATCCTGCTGTTGTTTTCATATAAGACCAGTTAAAACCTTCAGTTGAAAGGTACATTTCTAGATAGGATTTGAACCTATCTCTGACCAAAGAGCACTTATACAACCAAATGTATTATCCATAAAGTGCACTCTTTTTTTTTTTACTTATAGCATTTATTTTATTCATTTCAGTTAGCATTACAATTTTATATGTGTGTGTGTGTGTGTGTGTGTGTGTGTGTGTCTATCTATATATATATATATATATAATATATATATAGATAGATAGATAGATAACAATACTTTTCTTTTTCTAATTAATTATCTAGTAAATTTTTTTTCTTTGATTTATTGAAGGATAGGAGCAGCCTTATTCTCCCAGCCCCCTTCTGAACTCATCCTTGCCTTCAGGAAAATATCACAAGCTAATTTTCTTTCAAGAACATACAATAACAGGATCCTCAATTAAAATACCTGAATAAATACATACTTAATACAATAAATAAAATCTAGAAACCAACAGAAATGTAACAGCATTAGAGTTCTAATATATATGGTCAAAATATATTTAAACAACCAGCATATCAAAAGAAATTATATATTTGGTTTAATCCTTTATCCAAGTGTAAGCAAACAAAGTTTGAGCCTAAAGTATTTTCAGAACTGCAGCAACTCGTGGTAAAGGTGGAGTAAGTTCTGATCACTTGCCTGAATATCTCCCATAATGCAAAGCACATCTCCTTGCAGACATGTATAATGTCTATGCATTAAGGGAAGGGCCACTACTCAGACTGATTTCGACCTTTATTGAGGTCTCATCAGTGAGAGTAATCAGAACTTACTCCACCTTTACCATGAGTTGCCGCAGTCCTGAAAATACTTCAGGTGCAAACTTTGTTTACTTACACTTGGATAAAGGATTAAACCAAATATATAATTGGTAGCATAGCCAAGTGAAAAAACTTCCATCAACTATCTCTAATACAGAGAATTTTATCAAAATGTTGACACCTTTTGGCAACTGGAATATGGTGATATGACTTCTGCATTACTTCCACCTTAGTATCACCACCTCCTGGTCTGGCTCCCACTAATGAGACTTCAATAAAGGTCGAAACCGGTCTAGGTAGTGGCCCTTCCCTTAATGCATAGCATTATACATGTCTGCAAGGAGATGTGTTTTGCATTGTGGCAGATATTAAGACAAGTGATCAGAACTTACTCCACCTTTACCACGAGTTGCCGCAGTCCTGAAATACTTCAGGTGCAAACTTTGTTTGCTTACACTTGGATAAAGGATTAAACCAAATATATAATTGGTAGCATAGCCAAGTGAAAATACTTCCATCAAATATCAAAAGAAACTTTATGATTATTTCCACAATAACCACATTAAGATGCTCTTCAATATTTCTTAGAATATTTCTACACAGTTTAAAACAATTAAATATAGAGAAGCAATATGAAATTTTTTGTCTAATTTCCCTTATCTATAAAACAAAGATTATTACTATTATCCGAAACCTCCAGGAAGTCAAGGACTCATAGAGGGACGCTATAAATTACCCAAACCAGCTTTCATACCTTCCCTTAAATTCATTCACGCTAGATGCATTAACTATTCCTAAAGGCAAACTATTCCACTTACTCCTCTGTGAGAGTAAAAACCTAGCTCCTACCCCATTTCTTGACTGCAAACAAACTCAGCTTCCATGGACGCCCCGGTGTTCTCACCCCACCTTCCATATAATGAAAAATTTCATCAGACAATATTCTATAACACCCATTCCGAAGTTTATAGACCTCTATTGTATCATCCCTCTTTCTCCTGTTAACCAGAGTCTGTAATTCACATACTCACAATCTGTTCTCATAATCTAAATCCGATAATCTACATATAATCTTTGGAACTCTTCTCTACAACTTTAAACAGCTTCTTTATCCTCTTGGAACCCAGGAGACCAAATCTGAGCAAAATAATCTTATGAAGATCATATAAAGAGGAAAAAATGACTTCCTTATCCTTACATGACAAGGTTCACTTCAACATTGCAATTATCCTCTGAGTTGTATTTGCAACTTTTGCTATGTAATCTTTGAACTTCAAATTCCTATCCATCATTATGCCAAGATCCCTAGCCTCATCAGTTTCTTGTAGCATAATTCTGGTAATATAATATGCCACTGGAAATCTCATCATGCCAAAGTGCATAACTTCATGCTTACTTGCAATAAACTGACAGCAATTTTTGTTTGTCCCCAAATTTCCAGCCTCTTCAAATCATTTTGTGAGTGCTGGATATCAGCAGCATCCCTGATTGCCCTGCCTATCTTCACGTCATCAGCAAACAATTGCACATCTACTGTTAGACCCTACTTAATGTCATTAATGTATAGACTGAACAATGGCCCAAGGATTAAACCCTGAGGTATACTACTGACAGTATATTTTAATAGTTGCTCTATAATGATCTGCATAGGCACCCTATAGTAATATTATTCACTTATAAGATATCAAAACCAAGTTAGTCAACTCTGACTACAGGAAATACTGTTATAACAAACTCCTGGGATGCCAATCAAAGCTTTATAGGCACATTGCTATACTTAATCAAATTCACTATAACAAAGTATTTCTGTGATTCCTGTGAGTTTGCTATAATGAGTCAACTGCATCTGATAATTTGTGCTTCACAGCCTATGCAATGCATAGTATAGGAGTTGTCAATCATTACAAGTTCTGACATGATTTGACTAGAGCAATATCCAACTGCTCTCCCTTTATTGTTGCATTTAGGGTTCTAAGTTTAATTTCTCACAAAAGGAACTTTATAAAAAGCCTATGGAAATTAACTATACTTTACTTTCTGAAAATAACTATTCTAATGGATGAAAATCAAATTTTGAAATGGTGTATTAATTATAACAGTATATAAGACCAATTAATCAGTAACTAAATAAACAAATCCAATAGAAAATTTAAATCTTCTGGATTACTTGTTCAAACTAAGGTATCTATTCCTCTGCTGAAGAATATATCCATTATCTTTAACATTATTCCTATCGAATGGGTTTCATTATCCAACACCTCAGGAATTCACTGAGTTAGATAAATAAAGGCAAGCACAATCATTAATTTTCAAAATTTTCAAATGAATGCATAGATAGAAAGTGCTTCAATTTCATAAAGTAAGACATTAAAATAATATAATTTTAATAATTGGTCATCAAGTTCTCACAATGAAAGTTGCCTGATGGCAAGCAACTGATCCTATATTTCACATAATGTGAAACAATTTCTGCTGTAATATTTAACAGCATTAAATTACTCTTACCTTTGTTATTCAGCCACAAAGCAATACGATGATATACACCATCTAATACATTGATTACCAGTGCTAAGAGAATTTTGGGAAAGAGAGTCATCCAAAAAGGATAGCCTAAGGAATGTATTTTAGTATCCCACCAAGTCTAAAATAAAAAAAGATATTCAATATTATGTGGTGCATTGATCACAACTGAATGAAAGTAAAGGCAATTTTTTTGTTTCTTTCAGCGAAGGACCCAGTCATGAAAAGTCCTTCAGTGAAACTAATTCAGGCTTGGCTATTATTTTCAGTTATTAAAATAAAGAAACTACTAAAAGCATCTGAAAATATCCTATCCAGATCACTATTTAATAAACATTATATATGATTTTAAAATTTATTTTCATTCAAGAAAATTAAACTCCATCAATTAAGAATGTTCAAACTAGGATGAGAGAGATAATAACAAATGCAAGTGTCTTTTTCCAGCAGTTTAGAGTGCCATTTAACTTATTGTTGTTTTAGCCATTCCTAATCTTCTTTTGATATCTTCTGAACAGCCATTCTTCACATTAAGGGACACTTGAAAGTTTATTTTTCACTTGGTTAGACTATAATAAATTTAGTCTAATCATTTATCCAAGTGTGAGCAAACAAAGTTTGTGCCTGAAAATATCTTCAGGACTGAATATGGTGTTGTACTACCTTACAGGGGTAAGGTAGAACAACACTGGGCAACTCGTAGCACAGGTGGACCAAGCTAACAACACTCCTATCCCAGTATCTCCCATAATGCAAAACACATCTCCTTGTGGATATGTATAATGTTATACATTAAGGGAAGGGCCGCTACCCAGACTAATTTCGACCTTTATTGAGGTCTCTTCAGTGGGAGCCAGGCCCAGAGGTGGAGATATCAGGCAGAAGCAATGGCAGGTCATCTCTACCTATAGGAGTTGCCAAACGGTGTGCCACCTTTTCTATTAAATTACTCTGTCTGGATTTAGAGAAAGATGTCGAAAGTTTATTTTTCACTCGGTTAGACTATAATAAATTTAGTTTAATCCTTTATCCAAGTGTGAGCAAACAAAGTTCGCGCCTGAAAATATCTTCAGGACTGAATATGGTGTTGTACTATCTTACTGGGGTAAGGTAGGTGTCGTACTACCTTACTGGAGTAAGGTAGTACAACACCAGGCAACTTGTAGCAAAGGTGGATCAAGATAACAACACTCCTATCCCAGTATTTCCCATAATGCGAATCTCCTTGTGAAAATTTTCAACATCTTTCTCTAAATCCAGAGTAATTTAATAAAAAAGGTGGCACACATTTTGGTAACTCCTATAGGTAAGGATGACCTTGCTATTGCTTCTGCCTGGTATCTCCACCTCTAGACCTGGCTTCCACTGAAGAGACCTCAATAAAGGTCGAAACTAGTCTGGGTAGTGGCCAATCCCTTAATGCATAACATTATACATATCCGTAAGGAGATGTGTTTTACATTATGGGAGATACTAGGATAGGAGTGTTGTTAGCTTGGTCCACCTTTGCTATGAGTTTCCCAGTGCTGTACTACCTTACCCCAGTAAGGTAGTACAACCATATTCAGTACAGAAGATATTTTCCGGTGCAAACTTTGTTTGCTCACACTTGGATAAAGGACTAAACTAAATTTATTAAGGGACACTTGTTTCTCAGGAGCTTCCCTGTCTGTATTTTCTTTGAGAATCATAACCTTTGTCTTGCTAGGTTTGAGCTGAAGTCCTCCATTCTTACCAATCTCATTAACTTTGTCAAGGATTTGTCCTAGTTCTTCCTTGTCATTACAAAAGAGTACTGTATCATCAGTGTACCACAGATTACTGATCAATCTACCACCTATCCTAATTCCTATTTTAAGCTCACCCATGAATGCTACATGCATGCATGATGTCATCAGCATAGATACTAAACAGATGAGGAGAAAGTAGGCATCACTGCCTAACTCCCTTTCCAACCTGAAGCCGGTTATTCCAACATCTGTTCTTACTATGGCTTCTTGTTCACTGTACAAGTTAGTTATCAAACTGATAATGTGTTGAAACACCTGTTTTTTTTTATTTTTTTTTTAACTAATGACAACAAATAATGTACCAAGATCTGTAAACAGATAAGTTTTTTGGAATAATTAATTGTAAATTAAGAGTATGAGTTGCTGTAAAAGTTGTACACGTGCAGTATTTTTAGTGTGTGGGCTTCTTTGTTTCAGTTTGTTTACGGAATCATTAAATTTAGAGCTTAGCATAGTAACTGCAGAAGAAAACATGGTGGCAACTTTGTCTTTGCAGGAATTTAATTTTGATTTCAGTCGTTTCGTGAAAAGTGAGGTGTGCTATATGTATTCATTTGATTATGTAGAAAAATTATGGATATTTAAGGCAGATGGAAGGAGGGTGTGTGCAAAGTGTGAGTTAATGAGGACTTGATGAGTGGTAACATATTGGTAACTGAAAGTGTTAGTAGTGAGAATGTCACAAGGAGGATGAGTGCTTGTCTGACAGAGAAGAGGGCTAGTGTAAATCAGCAGTGAAAAAATTGTAAAAAAAAAAAATTTTTTGATCAAGTGGACAAGTGATCCGATAAATTAAAAATTGAAGGTAAGAAAGACGAAAGTGACACGAATGCATTGCTTCCATCTTAAAGGTAAGGTGGTGAATGGTGTTGAGTGCAAACAAGCATATATAGCTGGCAAGAAAATTGAGTGAGTGAACGAGAGCAAAAAAGTGATGCAAAATTTGAAAGTTGAGTTGGTTAAGATGAGGCAAGAGATGAAATGGATGCAGAGTGAAGTTAAGAGAATTCGAGATATGTAAAGAAGAGCAAAAATGATGAAAATGAATAACATCAGTATGAAAGAGGTAACGAAAGACCTGCAAGTGGCATTGTATGGGGATTCAATTATTAGAAGTGTGGTGGATGAGACAATGCACAAAGTTTGTTTTCCTGGAGGTATAATGAATAGAGTAATCGAGGCATTGGATTTAAGATGAGAAGTAATGGAACAAAAGAGTTGGTAGTGGTAATAGGGACAAATAACTTGACTAGGAACAAAGAACAAGTCAGATTGGATATCAGGAGTTGCTGAGATGGATAAAAGATAATAGTGTGATGACGGAAGGTTTTTTTTTTTAATAAATTTGGTATAATAGTATGATAGGAAAGGTAGTTAGTGTGTTGCCCGGGTATGACAGTGATGAAATGAGGCAGAGAGCGAAGATTGTGAGGAGAAAGGAATGCAGTTAGTTAATGTGTGAATTGAGTTTGAAGGCCGAATTGAACTGTGTAAGAGAGTGATAGATTGTATTTAAATGGTTTTGGTGTGAGTTACTTGGAGAAACTGCTGCAAGAAGCTGGAGAAATGAGTGCATAGAATTAATCTGATCAAGTAAAAAGTGATATGAAAGAGCAGGAGGGTATGAATGAAGTGGTCATGAATGAAGAAGTGAGCAGCAAGTGTGCAAGAAAAACAGGGAAACTCAGCGTGGACAAGGGAACACAGCATAAGAAAGGTTGATGCTCTGAGTAGATGCGAATGCATGTATAGACAAAAAGGGAAGCACATGACCTGGGATCAACGGAAAAAACAGTTGGATATGAAGAGGGCTCTAAGGTGAATAAGGAGGAAAAGAAACGAACAGAGTTAAGCATGAAGAGGTGACATCTTATAAGTGGTATCAGTGGAACTTGCTACAGATCCAGGAACGAGCTGTTATGTTTGTATATGAATGGTAAAAGTGTAAGAAACAAAGCGAATCAAATGGTTATATTAATTGAGTCTGTTCACCAAGAATTGTTAGAATAAGTGAGACATGGTTGGATGAGAATGACATTCTAACAGGAATAGAGATGGAAGGACAGTATGATGTGTTTTGTGAGATAGAAAAGGCAGAATGGGAGGAGGAGTGCTACTGATGATAGAGGAAAGCGTTATGTCCATACAAAGTAGAGATGCAAGAGGGAAATAGTGCTGGTGGTTTTGAGGTAGTATGGTGTGAGACAGAGGTGAATAGAATGAAATACTTAGTCAGATGTTATAGACCTGGTAATGTGGATGGTAGTGATCATGAAATGATTAATCAAATTAGTCAAGCAAATAAGAAAAGGGTGATTATTAAGGGCAAATTATGGCAATATAGACTGGGATGATGAGATAGCAACTAGAAGTAAAGAAAATGAATTTCTTGAGCGTTTGAGGGACAACTACCTCAGGCCGTATGTAACCAAGGACATTGAAGGTCTTGGATTTGATCATCTCATCAGAGGATTAAATTATAAATGAGGTGTCAAATCACTCTCCAGTTGGTAAGAGTGACCATGAAGTGATGACCTGGGTGGTTGCCAGCAGCGGAGCACTTCTGTGAGTAAACGGTATGTGTGGAAGTACAAGGCTGATGATTATGAGGAGCTCAAGGGACAGCGTGCAGGTGTAGCATGAAACGAGGAGTTAGCTGGAAAACAGATCAATGAAAGTTTGGAGAATATTCAAGAACTGTCTAGTACAGTGGTTCTTAACCTGGGCGGTAGCACCCCCTTGTGGGCCACTGTGAACTCTGAGGGGGGGGCGGTAAGCACTACCATATTTACTCGCACCCCTGATTTTACTTTACAAAAAAAAAATTAAAAAGTTTCGCATATACCTCGCACACGAAAAAAGTTCAAATGTGTTCATGTGCTCACCAAAGTAAATAACACACCCTCCCAACAGCCACCATACTGCAGATGCAAGAAAAGCAAGTAGTTTTATTGTATCACTGAATAAGGTACAGGGACATTTGCAGTCTGTGTAGTGGGATAAAAAATATCAACTAACTAATGAATCACATGCCTCCCCCTCCCACGTTAATCATGCTGTATAGACTCAAGTAAAACCATATGTTGCACTAGTAAACACAGTATGTAACTAAAAACTGTTATCCAATTTTTGAAATTTTTGATGTCATTAAGATATGACAAAAGCAAAAGCAGCAGGCAAAGAACCAGTAATAAAATTTAACGGGGAGGTGAAACTTTGTGTGAGTTAAACCGGTAATGAGAAGTTCCGTCAGAACAATAAATGGGCAAAACACCACCCTGTCGTAAATGTGTTAAAATTAAGAAATATATAGTGAATGTTGTTATGGCAGTTTCAGATAATATGGAATTTGGTTGATGAGAATTAACATTTCAACTCAACAACTGTCGGCTTGCCTTTGTCATTTAGTAGCACAATGTTTTGTTAATACTACACCAATCATATGCACGTCTTTATAGCTGCTCTATCTCTACTACCCTATCATTGCTCTGTTTCATGCCCTGCTTTCACTTCTTAATCATTCGTGAAGGATTGTTCATTATGTATCTCGTCTTGTAAATTACTGTTAATTTTTGCTTGAAATAATGGGAAAAGAAGATGACACTATTTGGGTAGATGACTTTGATGATGCACACAAGGAAACCGCTCTCGAGGCTGGAAGTAGCGATAGCGAAGAGACTACTACTACTAATAAAAGTTCATATTTAATCTAGCATCGCTATTTATATTGTATGTTTGGCAAACTGTTCAGAATATTGTATATCTGGCAATACTGTTCAAATTTATTCACTGCTTATTTTTTAGAATTTTGACATTGAAAGGTAAGTAATTTGATTACTTTTTAGTCTGAATTTTTTACATCGAAAATAATTAATTTGGACTATTTTTAATAGAATTCACTTCTTTTATAAGTTTTATCTGCTTTTTTTCCTAATGCCTATCTAACAACTCTGGTTTGAAGATTAAATCTAGCCCGTGGTATCGTGTGGCACACTTCGTTGATATTGTGTAGCACTGCAGCTCATTAAAATGAGTGGAAAAAGAAAGTGTCGTCAATATTCAAGCGAGTATTTAAAATATGGAGTTATTCAGTCTATAAATAATGAGCAGTTACCAATGTGCTTAACATGTGAAAAAACTTGCTCAAACGAAGGAATGAAGCCTTTAAGAATGATTGAGCATTTAAGAACAAAGCATCCAAATAAAGCATAAATGGATGCGGAGTACTTTTGCGAATTAAAGCTAAATTTAAAAATCGTCCTGGGCTTAAAGGATTGGTTGTAAAACAAAGTAACCAACAAGTGAAGGGACTTGTTTCTTACAAACTTTCAAAATTAATTGCCAAATGTGGGAAGCCACATACCATTGCAGAAATTCTCATCTTACCAGCTATAAATGAAGTTTTAGATACGATGATTGGCCCAGGTAAAAGTAATATGAAGTCGTCAATTCCTCTCAGCAATAGTTCAGTATCAACAAGAATTGACAAAATGGCAAAGGAATTGAAAAAAAAAACTTTGTGATGATTTAAAAACCATAGAATTTTCTTTGCAACTCGATGAGACAACTTTACTTGACAACGAAGCTTTGTGAATGGCCTACGCGTGTTATATAAATACTAATGAAGAAATTACCGAAGAGTTTCTGTTTGCTGAACAACTGAAAATTGACACAAAAGGTTCTACAATTTTTAAGGTTGTTAAAGACTTTTTTAATGCTAAAAACATTCCTCTCGCAAATATTATTGCGTGTGCAACTGATAGAGCACCAGCTATGATTAGTCATCACCGTGGATTTATAGCACATTTATTATTATTATTATTATTAAACAAGACCTCATGGAGTCAAAGACTCATCTAGGAGGTCCTTTTATCTCACACACATCTCATCATCCCGGGTCTTAAACACATTCAAACTCCTTGCAGACACCACACTCTCAGGCAAGGCATTCCAATCATTCACAACTCTGCACGAAAAAAACCTGCCTCTCACTCCCCTACTCACACCCTCTTTATACAGTTTCCAGGGATGACCTCTGGTTCTCCCCTGATCTCCCACTATTCGCTGTAGAACTTCTCCACCATTGATCCTATAGCAACCCCTTACCAACTTGTAGGTCTCTATCATATCTCCCCTCTTCCTTCTCTCCACTAGTCTCTGCAAATTACATCTTTTCAATCTTTCCTCATACTCGACATTCCAGAGGTCAGAAACTACCTTAGTCAGTCGCCTTTGGACCCTTTCCAACATCTCCTCATCCTTCTGAAAACCAGGTGACCAAATCTGGGCACAATAGTCCATGTGTGGCCTAATCAAAGCCTTATACAATGGAACAAGAATCTCCCTACTTCTACACGTCAGTGTCCTCCTCATCATTCCCAGAAGTCTTTGTGTTGTCTTCACAATTTTGGCGATGTGACCCCTAAATTTTAGATCCTTATCCACTATCACTCCCAGATCTCTTATTTCCTCTACTTCCAACAATATATTCTTACCAAGCATAAATTCTGCATCCCATCTTTGTTTTCCAAATTTTAAAACCTTACATTTTGCAACATTGAACTCACATCCCCATTTGCTTGCCCAATCACTCAATTTATTCAAGTCTTCTTGCAAGGCCACAACATCTTCACTACTCTTTATGGTTCTTCCCAACTTTGCATCATCTGCAAACAACTGAATATCTCCATCCAAATCTTCGCCAATATCATTAATATACAAGTTAAATAGTAATGGCCCTAAAACAGATCCCTGAGGCACTCCACTAGTGACTTTCCTTTTCCTGGATATTGCACCCCCATACACAACTTGTTGATACCTATCAGATAGCCAGTCTCCAATCCAATGCACTAATCTAATATCCAACCCCATCTGCTCTAGTTTGACTGTCAACTTATCATGAGGCACTCTATCAAAAGCTTTTGCGAAATCCAAGTATATTACTGTGTATCCTTCTCCTCTGTCCAAGGAAGCAGTCACTTTATTGTAATAAGTAAGTAGATTACTAAAACACGACCTCCCTTTAGCAAATCCATGCTGTCCATCAAAGATTATACCATTGTTGTCAACCGAACTCTGGATTCTAGCTCTCACAAGCTTCTCCAACAACTTAACCACAAGACCCGACACAGATAGGCCTATAGTTTGTTGCTTGAGTTCGATCACCTCCTTTATGAAGTGGCACAATCTTGCCCTCCTTCCACTCTTTAGGGACTTGACCAAGTGCAAGACTCGTATTAAAAAAATATGTCAAGGCAGGTGTCAACTCTCTGGCACATTCCTTCAGAATACGTGGTGATATATTATCAAGTCCCACAGCCTTATTTACATCTAGTTTACTCAACTCCCCAAACACCTCTTGCTCACTTACAGTCAGTCTCTCCTCCCCATCATCAACTGCTCTTAATCTCTCCATGAAGTCACATTCACAAGATTGAAAGATCTTTATGAACTGCTCATTAAGTATCTCCACCACACATTCTGCAACAGCTGTCTTTATACCATTTCCTCCAATCAATGTCATCCTTCCATAATCATTCTTTCTTTTGCTGGCTACATATCGAAAGAACTCCCTAGGATTCTTTTTAGCTTCATTAGCTAACTGCTGTTCATACCTCTCTTTAGCTACTCTCACCAACCAAGTCACTCTCCTTGCCTGGTCTTTGTAGAACTCATGAAATTGGTTACTTCCACTTCTCTTATGCTGCCTCCACAATGCCCTTTTTCTCTGTATTGCATGCTTAATCTCTTTATTCATCCATCTCACACCTAACTTATTTAACCTTCTCACCCGTGGTATACATTTAGACATTGCATCCACTAAATATTTTTTGAAAATCCCCCAAGCTGCATTGATCTCTTTTCCAGCTAACTCCTCATTCCATGCTACACCTGCAAGCTGTCTCCTGAGCTCTTCATAATCACCCCCCTTGTAGTTCCACATATACCCTTTTTTCACAGGGGTCCTTGCAATGCTGGCAACCACCCAAGTAATCACCTCATGGTCACTTTCACCAATTGGTGGATGATTTGATACCTCATTGATAATTACATCCTCCGATGAGATGACCAAATCCAAGACCCTTAATCCTCTTGTGCCCTCTGTTACATACTGTCTGAGGTAGTTATCCCTCAAAAACTCAAGAAACTCATTTTCTTTACTTCCAGTTGCTATCTCTTCATTCCAGTCTATATTGCCATAATTAAAATCACCCATAATGATCACCCTTTTCTTATTTGCTTGGCTTATTTGACTATACATTTCACTATCACCACCATCCACATTACCAGGTCTATAACAACATCCCACCAAGTATTTGATTCTATTCACCTCTATCTCACACCATACTGCCTCAAAACCACTGGCCCCATTTCCCCCTTGCATCTCTACCTTGTATGGACATAACTCTTTCTCTATCATCAATAGCACTCCCCCTCCCTTTTTACCCCTTCTATCCTCACGAAACACATCATACCTTTCCATCTCTATTCCTGTCAGGATGTCATCCTCATCTAACCATGTCTCACTTATTCCGACAATCTCTGGGTGCACAGACGCAATTAGTGCAACCATTTCATCCGCCTTGTTTCTTATACTTCTAGCATTGGTATACAAACACAACAACTCATTTCTGGATCTACAGCTAGTTCCACTGATACCACTCACTCGATGTGATCTCTCCATGCTGGACTGGGGCCATTTCCCTTTCTGCTTCTTCATTTTAGAACCCTTTGCAATTCCATCTGTTTCCTTTTGATCCCTGATCATCCCATTACTTTCCTGCCTACACATTCTCTCACCTCCTCTTGGAGCATCCACCTTTCTCATGCTGTGTATCCCTGTCCACCCTGAGCCTCCCCGTTTCCCTGCTCCTCTTGCACACCCATTCTCTCATTATCTATACTCATACCACTCACTTCCACATTCATTTCCACTCCTTCAATCTCTCCTGTCTTACTCTCCTGCTTTTCCACATCACTCCCCTCTTGATCTGATTCATTCTCTCTATTCACTTCTCTACCTTCCAGCAGCAGTCTCTCCAAGCGACTCACACCATAAGCATTTAAAAGAAGCAGTTCCAAATATCTTTACAATTCACTGCATTCTTCATAGACAGCACTTAGCAGCTTAGTCTACTGCTAAGCTGTAAAACATCTTAGCAGTAGACTACATAAGACTTTGGATGATGTTATTAAAGAGTGAATAAAATAAAAGCCATTGAATACCCATATTTTTTGGGAACTTTGCCATGAAAATGAAGAAGAAGAATTTGAGCATCTTTTTGCTTCACGCTGAAGTTAGATGGCTCTCAAATGGAAACTGTCTGTGACGCTTTAATGATCTCTATGATGCTGTTTTGGAATTTCTTAAATCACGTGATGAGAACGTGTGCAATGCTTTAAAAAAGGAAAAGGTTGATATCGCACATCTTTCCAATATTTTCACCAAATTAAATGAGGTTAGCATCAAATTGCAGGGAAGTTACATGAATCTTATTAAAGCAAAGGGAATTATAAACACTTTTATCAGCAAATTAACATTCTACGAGATTTTCTGCAGTTCCCTAGTCTACAAATAACAGATGACTTAATATTAGATACAGATTTGGATTGTTACTGTTCCTATCTTTTGGCACTGAAAGATGACTTGATGATCAGATTCAAAGACTTTAATGAGCTTAAAATACCCGACTGGTTTATAAATCCATTTCTTTCTGATGCCACTTCTGTTCACCCAAATTTGTGTAAAGAATTTATTGATTAAAAAATGATTTTGAAGCTCAAGTACAATTTCAACAGTGTGGCTATGAAATATTCTGGCCAAACATGCAATGCAAGTATCCTCAGTTTTGGCACGAAATAAAATTACTACTCATTGCTTTTCCTTCTTCATACTTGGTCGAGAAAGGATTCAGTGTTGTGTTGCAATTGTTAGATAAGCAGCAAAATAGATTGCAAATAAGTGAAAGAGGAGACTTGAGACTTTGTTTGTCGAACATTGAACCTGTTATTGAAAAATTAGCAGGATCTTGTCAGGCTCAGGGTAGCCATTAATGATTGGCTTATTAAATAGAGTAAGTTTAAATCTTTCTTTAAGTAAAAATTAATTTGTATCAAAGTAATTAATTTTTAATTAACTATCAGTTCAAATATTTTGATGGTAATTTAGGTTTGCCTAATAATATATTATAATTATCTTATCGAGTCATTAGCCTAGTGAAAAACTGAGCATGGGGACACCAGGCCATACAAATATTTGAAAATGGGTGCCAGGCAAAAAAAGATAAAGAACCACTGGTCCTTAACCTTTCTTAAGTCCTTTGGAATATATTTAGACATTGCTTCTAGTAGGAGCAATATCTAAATGAATTCCAAAGGTCAGAAGGTTAAATGAGGTAGATGTGAAATGGATGAATGAAGAGATTAAGCATGTGATACAGAGAAAAAAAGGTATTATGGAGGCAGCATAAGAGGAGTAGTAAGAATCAATTCCATGGCATTTTGGAACAGCCTCTGCTTTGAGGATTGATGGTAGCCTTTCAACAATAAGTTTCATTGATTATGAGACTTACTGTTGATGGCAATATCTTCACACTAGTTCATGACACAAGAGAATAATACAGAGGATTTGAAGAAATGATCACCATTTAGTTTTAAGCAAAATAAAATGGAATATTATACTGATACATGTAAGAAAGTTTTAAAGCAAATTAATGTCCATCAGAGGGGAACTGTATACTAAAATACACAAACATTATTAAAGAAAACTTGTAAGAATTTGAGAACAGGAACCAAACCTTGGAGATTCAGTGGCAAACCTTAAGAAAATATTGATTGATTCAGCTAGAGAGGCATGTGGTAAGGTTGTCTGCAAGGATAGAAAAATCAGAACTCCATGGTAGACTCAGGAAGTTATAGGCAGTGAAGGAAAAGATGAAAGCATATTGAAAGTCCGTGGCAAATAAGTTGGCATGTGCTTTGAGAAAATACGGAGGAAAACGTAAGCAAGCAAGCAAAGCAGTGTGTAAAACTGGCTAAATAAAAAGTTATTAAAAGACTTCAGCAAGAACAAAAAATAAATATAAGGAAGGGAGCAAAATATTCTAGTCAGTGGCAATGGTAGCCAATGGAAGTACTATCAGTGTACCTTACTCAAGCATTTGATAATGTTTGGCATCCCTTTCTGTTCCATATCCTCCAGCAGATTGGTGTAGGCAAAAGTGTGCTATCCGTTATTAAAGCTAGGGTTTGTATACGTCCCGTATTTTACGGGATTATCCCTTATTACGAGTTTGTGTCCTGGTGTCCCGATAAAACTCTTCGGGACACTGAATTGTCCCGTAATTTATGGATTTGTGTTTAACATTCCCATTCTTAAACATAAAACATGTAATTGCCAAGATATCGATAATTAGTTATTAATCATAAAATTGTCTTATCAATTGACAATACTGACATGTTGCGAGGATAGTGCAACTAGCGGACATTGTAATAACTAAGCACGGTTTATTTGATATGACACAGATCTGTTATGAAACGTAATTAGTTTTATTATTTTATATGCCTTTTTTGTGAGAACACACTAATACAAAAGAGTGTGTTCTCACAAAAAAGCTAAGGACTGAATACCCTTTTATTATACCATGTAATTGTGATGGCAAAGTAGACGAGAAAGTGAAATTTAATGTAATGCAATATTCAGCATACAACATGGCGGTTGGTCAGACATCACGCAGCACATCGCTACGAAGAGACACAAATTAGCAGAAAATGCAAGTGTAAGTAGAAAAGTGTCAGATTATTTTTCTAAAAAACAATGGGTGAAATGGAAAGAAATCTTGCAGCTAATGAAGCTACATTTGTATATCATGTATGCATGCACAACCAGAGTTTCAGTTCAATGGATTGCACGTCAAAAATAATCTGGAAACTATATGACAAAAAGTTCACTTGCAGTCAAAAGAAGACTCAAGCTATAATTGTGAGTGTATTAGCACCTTATGCAATGGCTGTTTTCAGAAACGAACTTGAGAAAGTTAATTAATTGTCAATAATGATAGACAGTTGCAACCATGGTGCTTTGAAAATAGTTCCAGTTCTAGTTCGATACTTCATACCAGAAGAGGCCATCAAAACTATGGTTCTATAGTTTTTAGATTTACCGTGTGAAACTGCAGACTAACTTACAGAATATGTATGGCAACTAGCGACAAAGTGGAATAATGAAAAGAAAGTTGTTGCCTTGTCAGCAGATAATACTAATACAAATTTTGGTGGAAGTTCCAGAAGAGGAAAGAACAATGTTTTTCATAAATTGAAATCAAAATTAATGAGAAGAAACACACGTATAAACCACAGTGAAAATTATTTAATTGTAAATATTTCATCCTAAGTATCTTAGGACATCATCAGTACAGTATTTAAACAAAATTAGGAATAACATACAGTTAGGGCGCATGATTACAATAGAATCTCATGAAAACGTGCATAACGTGCTAAAGTAGTACAACAACAACAACAAAAAAAAAAAAAAAAAAAAAAAAACGTTAATTATTTAACACAGTTTTGTATGATAATTTCCCATACTTTAGGAATAGTAAGAATGTCGTTGCGGTTTAGGTTTGGTCTGTGTAGTAGGGCTTCAGAACTTTCTTTGTATAAACGTTCATGTTTAAATAAAGATCTATGTAAAAGTTTAGCCTTTTCCCAATGGATCCTATGGTTTGGATTTTCAATTCCGTGTTGAGAGAGGCCAGATTTCTGCGGTTTAAGAAGACGAATGTGGTCTTGATGTTCCGAGATGCGTTTCTGAACAGACCTACCTGTCTGTCCAAAGTAATATAATTTGCATGAGCAAGGAATCTCATAAACACCAGGTAACATCAAGGGCAAGAATTTGTCCTTAGGAGAAGGTAATAAGTTGTAAATTTGGTTGATAGGTTTGTAAGTAGTGGCAAAATTGTATTTCTTCATAATTTTAGAAAGACGTTCTGAGATGCCTTTAACGCAAGGTATGGGAATCCTATGCACTTCTTCCTGTCTGGTTTGATGTATGCAGAAGTGACTGATGATTTTTTGAGATGTTTTGGGATTATATCCATTTAGGTTGGCTGTATTTTTGATAACTTCTTCGTTTTTTTTTTTTGTTGTTGTTGTTGTACTACTTTAGCACGTTATGCACGTTTTCATGAGATTCTATTGTAATCATGCGCCCTAACTGTATGTTATTCCTAATTTTGTTTAAATACTGTACTGATGATGTCCTAAGATACTTAGGATGAAATATTTACAATTAAATAATTTTCACTGTGGTTTATACGTGTGTTTCTTCTCATTATGAACGCACCACAGGTTTCGTTATTTAAAAAAGAAATCAAAATTGAATCGTACATTGATAGGAGCTGGTTGTTCATTCCATATCATAAAAAATGCTATACAATGTGCATCTGATACATTGCCCATGGAGCAATGTATTCAAGCTGTCATTGAAAAATTATATCAGCATTTTTATATCTATACTGTTAGAGTGCATACACTCGAAGGTTTTTGTGACTTTTTAAATACTGAGTACAAGACAGTGTAAGGGCACTCAAAAACACGATGGTTGTCTCTGTACCCTGCTCTCAAAAGGATGAATGAGATGTGTAAAGTTCTCAAATCATGTTTTTTCACTTGATAAACCACCACTGCTTCTAAAAAATTTCTTTAGTAATCCAGTTTCAGAGCTAATAGCCACATTTCTAGAATGCCGATCTGAAATGTTTCATGCAACAATTTGTGTAATTGAGGTGAGAAAGTCACTCTTGCTGAAGCAAAATTCATTATTGAAAGTCTCTTAGAGAAACTTCAGCAGAGACGAGATAATGATTTTGCAACAAAGAAAGAATAGTCCTCACTGAAGACATTAATTGAAGATGGACTCATCACTGAGAAGAATTATGGTAATTATAAAAATGAATTTTATAACACCTGTATAGAATACATCCAAGAATGGTCTTCTGACACTCTTAGTTTTGAAAGTTTGTCTTGGATTTCATTGAAGAATCCAGAAGCCAGTCATTGGAAAAGTGTAACAACTATTGAAAAGGTCTGCCCAAACACAAAAATCAATGAAACTGAACTGTTTGATGAGGTGATGATCTTGAAAAAGGCAATTCCAGAGAAGAAAGAAGAAATTAAAACAAAATCTACAGGAGAAATTTGGTATTAATTATTCAACAGTGTTGCAGGAAATGAATTAATAAATTTGAAGAAGATTGTTGAGTTCTTCTGCTACATTCCTGGCACAAATGCTAGTATTGAAAGACTGTTTTCCCAGATGAACTCCTTATGGACAAATGAAAAGAATAGGTTATCTGTAGAAACTGTAAAAGATATGCTCATTGTTAAAGTGTTTTTCAATAATGACTGTGCGGAATTTCATAACTTGGTAAAACATAATCATTCTTTACTTGAGAAAATACAGTCATCTGAGAAGTATATCACAGGCAAAGATCAATGATTTAGTATTGTTTAAAGTTCAATTTTAAGATTGCTATAATTAATTAAATTCTTTTCCCTTTGCTGATGTTCGTAAGTAAGTAGAGCAAAAAAATTTTGTTGGTTTATTCAAACCGAAAGTGTCCCGTATTTTTTTTTCAAAAATATATGAACCCTAATGAAAGCAGCCTATGCCAATACAACTACCCATCTAGTTAATAGGTTCCTATAAGACTTGATTAAAATTCAAAAAGAAATCAAGCATGGTTGCCCTCTTTTATTCCACTGCTCTTTGCATTGGTTCTAGAACCTTTTTTTTTTTTTTGCAGGAAGTCGAAATTCACATGCTATGCGAAGGATAAAAATTCCCTCACCTATGAAGGAAAATAAGATATTAGCATATGTCGATGTAATAGGCACTTGGGGGGGGGGATGAAAATAATTGCATATATATATATATATTTTTTTTTTGGTATTTTGAAAAAATTCAGCTAAATCGGTGAATTAACTGCTATTGCTGACACAAAAAAATTAAAAGGTTTTGTAAAGTGGTATCTTGGAAGTATTCCCTTTGGGATTACCTCTAAGAGAATCTCTTATTATACATGGAATTCCCTTCTCCACTTACTCAATATTACCAGTTCAAAAACCTATATACAAAAGCATTGAAACTTTGCATGGATACATCATCCTAGTGAGGTTACTGCTTTAACCTTAATTCTTTAACTTATGTGACAGACACTGTCACATAAGTTAAAGAATGCTGGAACAGAGATGGATTAATTGGAAGTTATTAGGATATTGCAGGATATCAATGTAAATACAACTGTGGAATTAGATGGTATATCAGTTCAGGTTTTGCAAGAATGTGCAAGAGAAAACTGGCAATGACTCACTGTTGTCAATTTAATTTAAGTCTCAGGTCTGGTAGATTTCCAAGGGAGTGGAAAGAGGACAAAATAAGTCAGTATTTCAGGTGTGGTGGTAAAAGTACTAGAAAAATTGGTAAAACAGAGAATTCAAGAAAGGGTAGATAAAAATATGATACTGTAGGCTGGTCAACATGGCTTTGTGAAGGGTCGGTCATGCCATAGTAATTTACTAACTTTTTATAATAGAGTAACAGTTGAGTTGGATCAAGGAAATGGCTACATGATGATTTTGCAAAGGCATCTGACAAAATACCACATGGAACTCTATTACGCAAATTAGAACAAATGGGAATGGACACGACACTGGTTAACTGAATAACAGGATGGATGATGGATATGGAGGGACAGAAATTGAGGCAAAAACAGGTGACTAGTGGTATTTTGCATATGGCATTTGACAGAATACCACAAGGAACTCTGTTACAAATTAAAACAAATGGGGATGGACACGACACTGGTTAAGTGAATAACAGGAGGGCTGCTGGATATGGAGGGACAGAATTAAGGCAAAAACAGGTGACTAGTGGTATACTGAAAGGTTCAGTGCTGGGACCATTGCTGTTTAATTTGTACCTAAATGATATAGGAAATAAGCTGAAAGGAAATCTTCGGTTGTTTGCAGATGATTCAAAATTAGTAGAATAGCAGTCAATCAAGGCAATGTTGAGCTTGTATGACGATTTGAATAGGCTGTTAGTATGGGCAAAAGATATGGGTATCAGTTTAATGTCAAGAAATGTGAAGTTATGCATTTTGAAATAAACAGATTACAAGCTGTGTATCACATTGATGGCACTGTACTCCGTGAAATACAGGGAGCTAGAGATTTAGGAGTGGTGGTAGACAGAGTTAAAGTTTAGCAGACATATTGCTAAGGTAGCCCATAAGATTACTTGGCTATTGAAGAATGCATTAATAAGTCGAGATAAGGAAGCTGTTATTCCCCTTTATTAGGCTTTCATAAGTCCACATCTGGATTACTGTGCTCAAGTCTGCTCTCCTTGATTTCCTGGAGATATGGAAGCAGTGGAGAAGATTCAGTGGTGAGTGGCTGTGGAATGTTCCCTATGGAGATTGGTTGAGGACGTGTGGATTGCAGAAGTTAGTTGATAGGAGAAAAAGAGGGGATATGATTGTAATATTTACGTTGCTTAAATGATTTTATAGTATTGATGCAGTGGAAATGTTTCAGCACTTGGCTGGAGGGGCCAGAACAAGGGGTCATCCCTATCCCAATAGTTAAATAAAAGTGTGATCAGTAGAGGGTGTGAGGCATAGTTGTTGAGTGAGTTGTGAGTGCTTTGTCTGTTAATTAGTTGAAGGAGAGGTATGATAGATTGTGTGGACAGTTTTGGCTCCCGCGATAAGTCTTCGGACTCCATGGAGATGTTCCATGCAATAATAATAATAAATGTTGAAATAAAAGCAGATAAGACCATGTTGAGAATATTTCATCACAAACTGTTCTTTTTTTAATGTTATAATTATTATATCAATATTTTTAATTCAATTAGAAAGTAAAAGTTAAAATTTTAATACCTGGAGTTCAAAAATAAGGAACATCACAGCAAAAACCATTAGAAGACAAAATACAATTACAGGGAAACTAATACAATAACGAAAAAGATTCCGCTTCCAGCTTGGATAGTAAGGTTCCATTCTTCCTGTTACTGCACTTCGAATTAGCTGTCCCTGTGAATTCAGAAAATACAATACCGTGATATTTATTTCAAATATATTGATGAAGTTAAATATATACATATATATATATATATATAATTTTTTTAAAATCCTTCATTGTAAAATTTCAATTTAAATCAAGGATTTAAAATCCTTGAGTTATTGGAGTAACTAAGAATATTAAGCCAGGATATAATAAATCCAAATCTTGCGTTCTGGTCAATTTGCTTATTTATTATTATTTTCCTGACCTCCAAGGAGTCACAAGACTAATCATAGATAAAAAAAAACCCAAATTTCCAGGAAACACAATCCTGCCACTTCCATATTCATTACTTCATTCTCAGTTGAAAAGGCTTATAAGAGGTTCTTCATGTTCTAGATGGAATACCAATCTGTGCCATCAGGTCAGGTCTTTCCAACCAAAGGACATTGTCAATACTAACTGAAGTATGGAAGCTCAATGTATGTAGCTCAACAGTGCAAAAATGTATTACACATTTCTGCACTGTTTTCTTGTATAAATGTAAGTCACTGAACAAAACTGTTATATAGGAATTTTATTTTCAAGTTAGGGATGTCCAAAATTTATCTTGAAATTTATTTGTTTATTCCATGTCAAATAATGTCACACACAAATTCAAGTGAGAAACACCTCCCCAAAAATACTTCAATACTTTAGTAGTGTGCAGTAATTTTGAAAGCAGGGGTGTACACATAAGGCTACGCCACATTTGGTACACATATACTGGCTCTCTTTTCTTTACTCCAATGTGGTATTTGAACACACATGACAATGCATAGTGGGATTTACTAACCCTGGAATTCAACGCATCACGTGATCACCTGGCTCCTATTGTCAAGGACGGCTCTGATAACATTGTGCATGGTCTCACAATTTTTTTACAAAGATAATGTCACAAAGCAGACAGAAGCTTGAAAATTAGTTCCTTCTAATCCTAAGAGATGGCACTATAAGCCCACTCAATTCAAATGCTTTCACAAACTAAATTAAATGAGTATTACACATTGAAAGTTCAAATCGAGTTAACTCGACCGTAGCAGTTAAAGGGTTAATACCAGTCATTACAATAGAATCGATCCCACCAAACCTCACATCAAAAAAATTGAAAAATTCTTCCTGGCCTCCTGAAATCACAAGCAAGCTCAAACCCTTCAGTTCTCATCCCCCAACCTCCAGATATACTGATTACCAAATATCCACAAACAAAATTCCCCTCTATGACCTATAGTAAATGCTACAAATTCCCCATGTTATATATTAGCAAAACAGTTGGCAAGATCTTTTACCCCCCCCCTTTACTGGTCATACCACATCCTATATAAAAAAACTACCATTTTAAAACTTCTATTGAGAATTCAATGTTAAATAATATAGATATTTTGGTTAGCTTTGACATTACCTCAGTGTTCACCAATATTCCTTAAATGATACTTTATCACTCATAAATTTTTTTTTTTTTGTCTTGACATCAAAGAACTTTTTTCCTTTGCTATCCATTCTGCATATTTCTCTTGGAAGAACAAAATTTATAAACAAATAGAGGGTACCACTATGGATTCTACCCTCCCTTTGCCAATTTTTTTATGGAATATTTTCTTGAAAGTTTGAGAGGGACTTGATTCAGCCCGTCTCAAACTTTCTATGTGGTTAAAATATGTGGATGATGTGTTATCTATTTGGCCACATGGCCCATACACAGCCTTTTTCCTCTCTCACCTCAATAGTCTTCACCCTAGATTCTAGTTTATTATGGAAAAGGAAGTTAATAATAGTTTAGCCTTTCTAGACACTTTGGTAATAACATGCCTACTCATTGGTAAGCTGTCCTTTTCAATATATATATGAAACCCATTCACATAGGCAGATACCTTTACAAACTTTTGCAGTTTGTGAAGGTATCTATCCCCCTCAACGATATGATATCATTAAGCCACTAATAGAGCCTGTACCCTTTGTTCCAATGAGTCCTCTCTTGCAGCAGAACATAATCATATACAACATACCTTCCTATCGATACAAAATAAATAACGGAAAAAACTCACATAGAAAGATTATTTAATAGTATAATTTTCGCCTGTGTGTCACAGGCATCTTCAGTACATTAAGCTCAAAATTAAACACTAACTGACAATTCCAAAAAGCGCCACCTAAGTAGCTGGTGTAAGATAACTAAAAAGGTCAATAACTTTCCTAAAAAAAAATAATACAATAAAAAGTTAGGAAAGATTAGCTGATTTGTAAAGTACTATCTCCCATAAAGGAGATAGACGTAAGCCGTCGGATCTGTTTAAGTTAGGAGAATGAAGTAGAGTTTCACATGTTTCTTTATAAAGTCGTTCTATGAGAAACTGACTTTTGTGAAGAACTCTTGTCTTTCTCCAATGAACTCTATGTCTAGTCAAGATGGCATGTTCAGAAAGTCCAGACTGTTCAGGTTTAAAGTATTTAACATAAGACTGGTGTTCTTCTAGCCGAATAGAGGCAGATCTTCCCGTTTGTCCGAAATAAGTTAATCCACAAGAGCACGGAATCTGGTAGACACCTGGATGATTAAGATGTGGAAGCTTGTCCTTAGGAGAAGTGAGAAAGGTGGAGATTTTTCTAAACGGTCGAAAGGCAACAAAAATATTCAGTGGTTTTAAAACTTTTGCTATACGTTCACTGATGCCTTGTACATAAGGGAGAGTAATGCGCGTTATTTCCTCTGTGTTTGAAGAGGAAGACATATTAAAACTACTCAAAGTTCTTTTAATGAAGCAATTCTTATAACCATTAGATAGAAAGGAAGAAGTTATATATTGTAGTTCTTTCTATAAAAGATCGTCTGAAGAACAAAAGGAGTGTGCCCGATGAACCAGTGTTTTAATAGTTCCTGCCTTTTGACTGGGATGGTGATGAGATTCCGCATGGATATAATGGCCTGTATGAGTCTTCTTTCTATAAACTGAGAAATGTAGGTTACCATCTGGTTGGCGAAGAATTAGAAGATCTAAAAAGGCTAACTGCTTATTTGATTCTACTTCTATCTAATGGTTACAAGAATTGCTTCATTAAAAGAACTTTGAGTAGTTTTAATATGTCTTCCTCTTCAAACACAGAGGAAATAACACGCATTACTATCCCTTATGTACAAGGCATCAGCGAACATATAGCAAACGTTTTAAAACCACTGAATATTTTTGTTGCCTTTCGACCGTTTAGAAAATCTCCACCTTTCTCACTTCTTCTAAGGACAAGCTTCCACATCTTAATCATCCAGGTGTCTACCAGATTCCGTGCTCTTGTGGATTATCTTATTTCGGACAAACGGGAAGATCTGCCTCTATTCGGCTAGAAGAACACCAATCTTATATTGAATACTTTAAACCTGAACAGTCTGGACTTTCTGAACATGCCATCTTCACTAGACACAGAGTTCATTGGAGAAAGACAAGAGTTCTTCACAAAAGTCAGTTTCTCATGGAACGCCTTTATAAAGAAACATGTGAAACTCTACTTCATTCTCCTAACTTAAACAGATCCGACGGCTTACATCTATCTCCTTTATGGGAGATAGTACTTTACAAATCAGCTAATCTTTCCTAACTTTTTATTGTATTATTTTTTTTTTAGGAAAGTTATTGACCTTTTTAGTTATCTTACACCAGCTACTTAGGTTGCGCTTTTTGGAATTGTCAGTTAGTGTTTAATTTTGAGCTTAATGTACTGAAGATGCCTGTGACACACAGGCGAAAATTATACTATTAAATAATCTTTCTACATGAGTTTTTTCCGTTATTTTGTATCGATATGTCTACTCACGGTATACCTCTTTTAAAACTTAACATACCTTCCTATCTAATGGCTACAGTTCCCACAGTACAAAAAAAATAGTGTCAATCCCTGAACCTTCTCTTCAGAAAGATTTTAGTAATGCTATTGTCATCTCTTATGTGCCCATACTTCAGAAAAAATAGCCAGAATCTTAAAGAAATATAACCTCCGCACAGCTTTCAACCCCAACCTGAAACCAGCCCAGCATGGAACAACATAGACTAGGCCTTGCAGACCATGCTTTTGGTAAGGCTCATAGAATCAATTGGAAAAAGACCACTATGCTCCATCATAGTAAATTTAGAAGATAAAGACTGTTTTTAGAATCAGAATAAGAAATCAGCCTAATTTGAATAAATATGGTTGGATTAAACTTCCCAATACATATATATTTTTTTTTTTACATCACTCCCATCCACGAAAGGTTATTTGCAAACCTATAGTACATTTTGTATAGTGGGTGAGCTAGAGATATATTTTTTTCTATTTTTATCAAGTTTTATATTTTTTAGTATTTTCAATTTATTTTTTAAATAGTTCAGAAATCCTGCTTGAAAGACCAAAGATGGAACTTCTCGAGCCACTTTAGGTCTCTAATAAGCAGGGTGGTGGTCTCACACCACCCTGCTTATTAGAGTGGGTATGCTCACCACTTGGCCAACCAGACCAGTAAATGGGTAAATATGAAAAACATTAATACTTCAAGATCCCAGTTTACATCCCAGGCATTCCACCTAGTTAGGAAGCTAGTCATTTGTTCATATTTCACTTAGTTTTGTGTGTTATAAGTCTCATATCATACTCCCTCACAATGCCTGAGTGATTGAGATGAAATACTGGAAGAATTAAATATTATTTTAATCCTTTTTCAGTGCTGTTTTACTCTATTCAGTCTCTAACATGAAATGTGGAGTACCACAATCAGCCCTTTTTTTCTTTTCTTTTTTTTTTTTTGCTACCACTGTTCTCCTTCCCCCCTTTTATTTCTACCTGATCTTGGTACTTGAGTAGAAATATAGGAAAAGAAAAAAAATCCGAGATCAATTTGTAACCAATAAAAAATTGATTAAACTTTTTTCATGAAAATTATTGTATAATTTCTAATCAATGTTTACTTTCATAATTCAAATACAGTTCATTACATGTATGCCATTAATTTTTATACCATCATTAAAAAGGATGGTTGAAGAGTAGACATGCTAACTATTCTAGTTAACCTCAGGTGAGTTTAAATCACACTCTGGGCATAGATGCTTATGAATGTCTTTTGGGGGTAAATTTCATCACCCAGTGCAAGACCAGCATCCTACTTATTGGAGGCTTGAAGTAGGTTAAAAACTTCCATGCATTGTCTCTAGAGCAGGGATCAGGAACCTTTTTGAACCAAAGAGCCATTCTACCAAAAAAATTAATTAAAACAAAATTTTGGGAACCGCAACCTCAATTCGATTTTTCCTGGTAACTCAAAGTTGCAGTTAGTTCAAACTTAGGTAAATTTGTTTTTAATTCAGTACTTCCAGATATCAAATACCACTTTTATGTTTGCATATAAATTTTTTATATGTTCAATAAATAAAACAACATTAAGTTTGATTAAGTTTTTAATCACAAAACATGTTTAAGTAAGTATAATATTGCAAAAAAAAAAAAAAAGTCAGAATTTGTATTGCAAAAAGAATTAGTCCAAACAAAAATACAATATTATGTATTTTAATAGATATTTGATTGTTTTAATTTAAAATTCACTAACGAGACTTTTGATTTTACATCTTCTCAGCCAATTTACTTAAGTCTGGATTGTATGTCGTGCACTTTAATAGTAATTCGGCTTTCAAACTTTCATCAGTCAATTTGTTCCTATACTTCTTATTAATGTAATTCATTGAAGAGAAAAATTGTTCTCAATTATACATTGAACCGAAAAGAGTCAAAACCCCAAAAGCAAGTCATCTGGCATTTGAATAATTAGTTGGGAAAGAATTCCAACATTTAAATATAATTTCCTGTGGTGTTTCTTCCATAGTTTACTCATTTCCTTCAATTTGTGCTACTATTTCGAAGTTTTTGTACCCAGATGCTTTTATTCTGAATTTCCAGAAGCTCCATTTGTAGTTCTACAATTGATATTCCAGGGAAAAAGCTTCAACATCTGTTAATTTTAAATTGCAATTTAACAGATGTAATATAAATTTCATCATCTCCTGATTTTTTAAAATCCTGAAATCTGCATGTAAATGAATGTAAAATTACAGTAGTCATTTCATCGAATATTTTGCAATGAACTTTTTCTTGATTTAAATTCAATCTATAATTTTTTAGATTTTCAAAATATATAAATTTTTCTTCAGTAACATCTTTGAAAAACATTCTTAGTTTCTGTTCAAAGGTAAGAACTTCCTCCAGTAATTGTAAGGCTGTTTCCCTTTCCTTGCAACATCAAATTTAGCTTATTAAAATGTTCTGTCATATCAAGCAAAACACAAAAATTTTGTATCCATTCGGGAATTACTGAGAAGTTCCACATGATTTACATTATAATTTTTAGTGATTAAGAAAACTGTTACTTCTTTTAAGCACTGAAAAAAAAAAAAACGTTTTATGCTTTTCCTTTTGATAACCATTGTGCAGATGTAAATGTCACTAAATCTTTATGTTGACTACCTAGTTCCTCTAAAAATGTGTCAAAAAGTCTATGATTCAATGCCTGAAATTGATCATTGACACAACAACATCCATCACTCTTTTTAGTTGTGGTAATAATCCCAAAGAATTTGCAACTAAAGCTTCTTGATGCAAAATGCAATGAAATGAAATAACTCCATGTGGAATATGAGTGGAGAATAATTTAACAAACCTCTTATTTTTCACAATCATAGAAGCCACAACATCTGTCGCAATGCATACTATATTATTAATATTTATATTTTTATTCTGTAAACTTGTTAGAAGGTTTTGTGAAATATTTTGACCTGTAGTGTGTCCTTTAAGTGTTAGCAGATCAAGAAGATCCATATCAGAAATATCATTTGATTCATCAACCGCAATAGATATAAAATCAGCAGAATTAATATCCATAATTTGCATATTTGAAACTTCTGCAGAAATTGTTACAATCTGTTCCTTGACAGTTCTAGCCGAAAGAGGTAAATCTTTCATTTTTTTACGTATCTAGTCCTTATTTTTCATATCCTTAAATGGAATTTCGGAGACATACATGCATTTTTTTTTAGAAATTCACCATCGGTAAAAGGTTTTCCCGCTTTTGCTATTTCAAGGGATAACAAAAAACTTGCTTCAGTAGTATTTGATGAAGATTTCATAAAAGATGACAAATTTCAAATTTCTTTGCTGAAGCAATGTTTTCTTTTGTAATTCTTCAATAACTTTTTTTCTATTATCATCCTCAGGATATTTTTTTACTAAAGTCTAAATGTTTTCCTCGAAAATGTCGTTCGACATTACTTGATTTGTTATTTTGAAGTCGTAGATGGCCAATTAAACATTGCAGATTTCCATTTACTTCTATAAATGCAAATTTCTCTATCCACATTTTATTGAATCCTCTGTTTTCTTCGATTATTTTTCTTTTTCTTGAACTCATATTAGGAGGGTTATTATCTAAATTTACCTGCAAGTAAAAACACAAATTCAACATAATAACATAATAAAAATTAATTTGTGCATACAATTACCTGACACTAAATTAAACACCAGTTTAGTACCACAATAAATAAGTTCACTAACAGAATATTTATTTTGACAGTTAAAATCCCTATATCTAAAAACCGTGGTGTTTGACAGGAACAGTTGATCAATTAGTTCAAATTTTCACCATGATGCTAGTTACCTTAGGCATGCACAACACACGCCACATACAGGCCATATCAAAAAACAATATTTAGTTGTTTGTATTACTTATGTATCTTTTAATTCAATATAAAAGAGCTGCATGCGGCTCTGGAGCGGCCGGTTCCCGACCCCTGCTATAGAGTATGATTTATGGACTATGTAACAAATAAATAAAAAATATATAATTTAATTTTAAAAGTAGAAAAAATCCTTAGCCCGCCAACAGTTGGAAATGCACTATAGGTTTACATAATAAACCTTTCATGGGTATGAATCACATAAAAAACACAAAACCATAAATGCTGTGCATTTTCTTATTATTATTATTACTACCCCAAGACCTCATGGAGTCAAAGACTCATCTTCTTGCTGCTTAATGAAATACTAAAGTGACTTGAAAAAGTTCCATGCTTAGTTGCGAGCTAGGTTTCTAGATTATCTAATACACAGTGGTAGTCATGAAACTAAATATACTACACCACAGGTTCCAAGTAGTTCACAACTACTTTCACTCTCCTTGCGCTAACTTCTACCATATATCCTCTTTTCCATTTATTTTCATATTTTGAAGGCCACAACAAATTCCAATTAATATAATACTCATAAACCTGCAATGCTTTCTAACATGTGAAAGAGTACATGAAGAATGCATAACACAAAAAGCAAACTGAATAAAAAAGACTCTGAACATTAATACAAGGTGCAATAAAGTAAAAGGGCATGAATAAGAAATACAATATCAACTGATTCATTTAAGAATATTTCATCAGCCAACTTAATCACTAACAGAAAGAGTATAACTTCTACATGACAATAATTATAACACAGTGAATCAAAATTTCTAATGAATTTTTTTACAGCAGCATAAAATTGTTATTTTCCTATGAATTAATCATGAAACTATTATTCAAACTGGACTATATACTGCAACTGTTAATGTTATTTTTTTTTATTATTACGGGCAACTCCACGGAGTCATTAGACTCATCGAGGGAGGCCCCAAATCATATTCATCACAGCTATTCTACATTCATACAGTATCTATCATACCTCGCCTTAAACTCATTCACTGTCACAGCATCCACCACAGATTCTGGGAGCACATTCCACTCATTCACCACTCTACAAGTAAAGAACCCAACTCTAACACCTTTACTAAAAACACTTTTGCCCAGTTTCCATGGATGTCTTCCTAGTCCTCCCACAACCAGCTCTGTTCTCAAAAATATCTTCTGAATTAATTTTATAGAAACCCTTCAGTAATTTGAATGTCTCAATCATATCTCCCCTCCTCTGCCTATCAACCAATTTTTGCAACTCACAAATCCTCAACCTGTTCTCATAAGGTTCATTCCACAGACCTGCTATCATCTTGGTCACTCGCCTCTGGATCCTCTCCACCTCCTCCCCATCAAGAAGGAACCTAGGTGACCAAATCTGGGCACAGTAGTCGAGATGAGGTCTTATCAAGGCTCGATACAGAGGAACAATAACCTGCTTGTCAACGTATTCTTCAGCAACCAAGTGATTTGATGAGCCAATTTGGCCACTTTTGCAATGTGCCCCCTAAACTTCAACTCCTTATCCACCAACACTCCTAAATCTCGTGCCTCATCAATTTCCTGGAGTACAGTTCCACCAATGTAGTAATCTGCTGCTAATCTTTTCACCCCAAAATGCATAACCTTACATGTTATAACCAATAGCATAACTACAATTTTAACGTCTTCTACCAGAAGTTCTCAACCAGCCAGCTGCCTTCCCCATCCCATTCAGCACTTTTATTAGCACTGATAAGCTTCCATCCGTCCCTTAATTATATAGCTTGCAGGATAGTTATGCTACCAGATACGATGAACTGCAATTTAACTTTATGTAATCCACTATACTTTAATATGATTTTTTTTTCAACATATTTATAATGTAAAGAAAAAAATTACAATACAAAAAATCAAACTAGAAGGGATTCAATTAGTTATTTTCAGCTTGAAATTTCAAAAAAAAAAAAAAAAAAAAAAACGATCACTCCTTATAAAAAAGGAGAAATACTTACAGTAAATAATGGCCTAGCTTCAGCTAACAATTCATTCTGACTATCAATTGTCCCCCAGCAGTATGCAAGTTCAGCACAACGTCTTTTCCAAGATTCAAGGTATAGAGTTGCCCATAACACATTCAGGAGAGCAAATACAACAAAACAGAGGTCTTCAGTAGCCTAAACAAATTATAGCAAAATCATTAAAAAACATAGTATTTATTTGCTTTAATTAAAATCTAATTACCCACTGATGAGACCTCAATAAAGGTCAAAACCAGTCTGGATAGTGACCCTTCCCATAATGCATAGCATTATACATGTCTGCAAGGATATATGCTTTGCATTATGGAATATTAAGGCAAGTGATGTACAAGTTGTCTATATACAAGTTGTCCCAGGTCCTGAAAAAACTTCAGGTACAAACTTTGTTTGCTTACACTTGGATAAAGGATTAAACCTAGTATATAATTTCTTGGTATATTTAATTTGTAGTATAACCAATTGGAAAAACTTCCAACAATGTCAATTCAAACATTTCTATATGCAAAATTATGCAATATGGACTGAAATCACTGCAAGGTGAGTATTCTATTAATGGAAATTTGATGCTGTGGCTCAATAAAGTTAGAAACATATAAAGGGATAGAAAATAAAGTTTTAAAGTCCAGAGTGGAAGGGCTGGATGTTGATAATATATTGGAAGTGGTAAAGGAATGTCTGAAGGAGGTAATGGCAGACTGCATACCTAGAGTCAGGAGAGCAAATCAAGTGGGAGTTAAATGGATGAATATCATCATTAAGCTGTAGCTGCAAAAAAGAAACAATTGTGGAGGGAATTTAATGTGAAAGCTAACCAGCAGGAATGTGAACAGTACAATGCACAGGCTGGAAGGGTAACTAGTGGTAAGAAAGGCAAAAGCAAAGTATGAAAGGAAGTTAGCAATGCAGGCTAAAGAGAATCTCAAACAGTTCTTTCAATATGCTGCAAGTAAAAGAAAGAATGTATATGGCACAATGATTTTAATGAATGCTAATGGTAGGGAGGTAAATGAATCAGTCGACAGAGAAGAATTACTAAGTGAACACTTTGCAAGAGTATATCGTTAAGGTGGTGATATTGCAGGAATGAGCGAGTCAAAGGCTTATATGGGAACTGAGGTAAATGAAATGGAATTGCATAGCACATTAAAGAACCTTAATGTGAATACAGCTGTGGGATTGGATGGTATACCAGCTCGAGTTTTACGTGAAGCTGTGAGGGAATTCAGTGTCCTTGACATTATAGTTTAATCTGTCTCAGCACTGGGTTAAGTCCCAAGAGGATGGAAAGAAGGGAAAATAATTTCATTGCATAAAGGAGGCTCCAAGACTGATGTTGCAAATTACAGACTGATCATTTCTTGTGGAAAGGCTTAGACGTTGGTTATGCATTTTCACTATATTATTTAAGGAAATTACAACGTACTATGATATACATTAAAATAAATTTTAATATATTTCTATATTTTGGCAACGTCACGTTGCCATTTTCAAGAACTTAAGTACAAGACACGTGCACGTAGGCACAACAAAACAATAAATGAGGCAGAAGTATGAAACTGTTATTTCTCCTAAAGTCCTGATGGTGCCCTCTAGCGGGCAAAGTTGGTATTCTTGGGCGATTGGGCTGAAGGTCTTCTGATGTAGGTTTCCCAAATTTGAGGAAGTTTCATGCACCCAAATTTGTTGAGGTTTGGATCGTTTCTTAGGGCTGAAGCTGATTCTATGAAAAGCCTTTCATATCTGTATTTGCTATGGCGTATTATCCTGCCTTTCTTCCACCGTATTCTATGGCAGGTATCCAGCACATGGTCCGCAAGACCAGAGTGGCTGTATTGGTGAAACCGGATGTAGTCCTTGTGTTCTGAAATTCTGATATTTGCTGTCCTGCCCGTTTGGCCAAAGTAGGACAGCTTACAGCTGCAAGGGTCTAGGGGGGGGGAGGTTGGTCTTTAGTTGAGCAGATAAGGGATGTCAATTTTTTACATGGTTTGTAACAAGAAGTTAGGTTATGTTTTTTTAGGATTTTTGTGAATTTTTTCGAGGTGCCTCGGATATAGGGTATGGTGATGGATTTAGAGTAATCCTTGTTGTGAGGAGGGGAGGGGGGGAGTTGTGGTTTACTGGTTTCAATATTTTTTGGATTTTTTTGGGGGAGTAGCCATTGGCTGAGAAAGTGTTGAGAACGTGGTTTAGTTCTGTGGTTAGGGCATTGTCATTAGAGCAGATAAGTTTAGCCCTGTTGTGTAGTGTCTTAATGACTCCATATTGTTGTGTGTGGGGGGGTGGAATTGTTGGTGAATGTATCTGCTTGTATAGGTGGGTTTTTTATATACTGAGAAAACCAAGGTTCCATCAGGCTGGCAGGTGACTAGTGTGTCTAAGAAAGGAATGCAGTTGTTTTTTTCTTCTTCCAGGGTGAATATGATTCTGGGGTGTTGGTTGTTTAAGTGTGTTAAAAAGGAGAGGAGTGCATCGGAGCCATGTGGCCAAATAGTGAATACATCACTAAAATAGCGAAGCCAAATGGTTGGTTTTTGTGGGGCAGAGGTTAAGGCTTTCTCTTCAAAAGTCTCCATATAAAAGTTCCAAGAGTGGGGAGAGTGGAGAACCCATGGTTGTCCCCTCTATTTGTTTGTAGAATTTTCCTTGCCAAACAAAATAGCCTGAGTTCATTGTGAACAGAAATAGAGCTGTGATATTGGGAGGAAATTTAGCTTGGATTAGCTCTAAGGATTCTTTGAGTGGGAGACATTTGTGAATAAGGAGGAGACATCAAAACTGACCATTAAGTCAGTGTGTTTGAGTGTAAGGTTTTCTATGCTGGCTTTGAAGTGGGCTGAGTTTTTTTATGTATGAAGGTGTGTTGCCAGTACAGTGTGTGAGAGAGCTTTGGCCAAATGTTTAGCTAGTTTGTATGTGGGGGAATCAATGCCATCCACTATGGGACTTAATGGCACATTTCCTTGTGAATTTTTGGGAGTCCATAAATATGGGGAGGGGGGGGTATGGAGTTATATGGTTTTAATTTGTTGGTGATTTCCACAGGCCAAGAAGTGACTTTCTTAAGGAGCCTGTGGAGTTTTCTAATTTGTGAGTTGGTGGGATTGTACTTGATAGGGAGGCAAGTGGTCCGATCTAACAATAGAGATTTCTTACTTTGGCCAAAGAGCTGTCCTACTTTGGCCAAACAGGCAGGACAGCAAATATCAGAATTTCAGAACACAAGGACTACATCCGGTTTCACCAATACAGCCACTCTGGTCTTGCGGACCATGCGCTGGATACCTGCCATAGAATGCGGTGGAAGAAAGCCAGGATAATACACCGTAGCAAATACAGATATGAAAGGCTTTTCATAGAATCAGCTTCAGCTCTAAGAAACGATCCAAACCTCAACAAATTTGGGTGCATGAGACTTCCTCAAATTTGGGAAACCTACATCAGAAGACCTTCAGCCCAATCGCCCAAGAATACCAACTTTGCCTGCTAGAGGGCACCATCAGGACTTTAGGAGAAATAACAGTTTCATACTTCTGCCTCATTTATTGTTTTGTTGTACCTACGTGCACGTGTCTTGTACTTAAGTTCTTGAAAATGTATAGAAATATAGAAATATATTAAAATTTATTTTAATGTATATCCTAGTACGTTGTAATTTCCTTAAATAATATAGTGAAAATACAGACTGATCAGCATATCAGGAGTTGTTGTCCACATATTGGAGAAGTTGGTCAAGAGCCAAATACAGGAATGGACAGATGGAAATGTGTGGCAGCATGGTTTTGTGAAGGGTAGGTTATGCCTGAGTAACTTGCTCACATTTTATAATACATTGACGCTGAGAGTTGGATAAAGGTAATGGGTTTACAGTGATACTGCTGGAATTTGCAAGGCCTTTAACAGGAAACCACATGGAATTCTAATCAGTAAACTGCAGCACATAGGGATGGACATAGGGTTGATGAAATGGATAAGAGGGAGGTTGATGGAAAGATATCAGAGTAGTTTATTCAGGAGTAGAGTCCAAAAGAAGGCTGTGACAAGTGGTGTGCCACAGGGTTCTGTTCTTGAACAACTGCTATTTAATTTGTTCATTAATGATATAGGAAAGGATCTGAGAGGAACTGTTTAGTTATTTGCCGATGATGCAAAGTTGGGTAGAGCAACAGTTAATAAACATGATGTCAAAATTTTGCAGGATGATTTGGATAGATTGGTAGACTGAGCAAAGGAGAATGGATATCAGTTTAATATGGCAAAGTGTACGGTTATGCATTTTGAGGTGAAAAGATTATCAGCAGTATACCACATTGGTGGAACTGTACTCCAGGAAATTGACAAAGCTAGAGACTTGGGAGTGCAGGTGAATAGGGAGTTAAAGTTTACGGAGCAAATAGCAAAAGTGGCTAAAGCAGCTCTTCAGACTACTTGGCTACTGAAGAATACTTTGACAGGCAGAGACAAACAGGCTATTGTTCCTCTTTATTGAGCCTTGATAAAACCCCATCTTGACTACTGCGTACAGATCTGGGCAGCAAGGTTTCTTGGTGATGGGGAGGAATTGGAGAGGATCCTGAGGCGAGTGACCAAGATGGTAGCATGTCTATGGAATGAACTCGAGAACAGGTTGAAGATTTGTGGGTTACAAAACTGGTTGATAGGCAGAAAAGGGGTGATATGACTGAGACATTCAAATTACTGAGGGGTTTTTACAAGATTAATTCAGAGGAAATTTTTCAGAACAGGTGTAGTGGTGGGAAAACTAGGGGATCATCAATGGAAACTGATTGCAAGGGTATTAGAACTAGGTTTTTTGCTTGGAGAGTGGTGAATGGGTGGAAGAGGTTGCAGGGCATGTTGTGGGTGCCATGACTGTGAATGAGTTCAAAGCAAAGTATGATAGATACTGTGCAAATGTTGGATAGTTCTTGACATGATGTTTAGGGTTGACCTCAATGAGTCTCAATAAGGACTCCTTGGAGTAGTTTGTAATAATAATAACTTAACATTGTTAGCATTCAGGAATGTGTGAGCAGGGCTAATCTAAGGTAGTAATGGTCATTTAAACTGAAAGGAAGAAAAGGTTAACAAAAATATGATTTTTGCCAGGAAAAAGACGTCTAGGTGGATTAATGCAGTGTGAAAAATGCATTAGAAGATGAGCTGTAAGATAAAGCTGATCTCATGGCATCACCCTTTTCCTCATAGGGAAATCACCTCCTACCATACCAGAATCCAAGCAATATATGCCTTCTACAATTCTTCAACAAAAAGTCATCAGAAAACTACTAAATAACCTGGATACTAAAAAATGTTATGGTCCTGATGGCATCTCCCCAATCGATCAATGTGCTCCAGAGGTAACACCCATCCCGCATCTTCTCTATAATTTATTATAGATATCTGATACTTATCCCAATGCATGGAAGCAATCTCATATCTATCCTATTTCAAAAAAAGGTGACATAAGTCTACTGTCAAACTACTGATCAACTGCCATCACCTCTGTCCTCTCCAAAATAACAGAGAAAGTCATCAATAGCCAACTCCTCCAATGGTTAGATGGCTGCAATTAATCAGTGACCATCAGTACGGACTCCACCACTCAAGATCTACAGCTGACCGTGTAACTTACATCACCCACCACTGGACATGTACAAGGTTCGGAGAAACTTGTACTGTCGCCCTTGACATTTCCAAAACTTTCAACAATGCATGCCATCAAGAAGGCTTACTAAACAAGCCATCCTCCAGTCTCCCTGATGCCCTCTGTATCTGGGTGGCCAGCTCCATCTCTTGCCTGCTTGAGGGAGGCAGAAGTTTGAGGCTCCAGCATTGGAGCTGGAGTGCCTCAAGCTTCTCCCTTACCACCTACTCTCTTTCTCCTGTACATAAATGACCTACTCACAATAAAGACTAATCCCATCCACAGATTTAAAGACAACAGTCATCCTATTCATTTAACAAACCATGCAGTACTCTGACATCCCAGTTTACAAGATCATTGACAACTAGTACATTAAGCATTGATCTACATACTTCAATGGAGTGAGAAAAACCTTGTTATGTTCAATGCCACCAAAACATAGTCTTGCCTTTTTCTCATGCAAAAGAAAGCCCAGCTCACTTACCCTCAGTAATACACAAATTACCGGACAAGATCAGATCTCCCTGCTTGGACTAACATTTGACTTCCAGTTTTTTTGTTTGTTTGTTTTCGTTTTTTTTTTATTAATATTGAGTTATCATTACACTACATTACATCTCATTCATTGAAAAAAAATGTTTTTTTTTTTTAAATGATAAAATTGTAAAACAATGAAATCTTATGTACAACCCAAAAGCATGCGCTCATCCGGGTTACAAGTATAACATAATACTACACAAAAATATTAAGAATATATAGAGAGAATAATATGTGTAGATATATATATACATACCACTCATATGCATATGTGAAATAGAGCAATGCAGTTCAATAATTACTTGAATATTTTGTATTGGTTAATTTCTCTTGGTATAAACTGGTTAATTACTTTTTATAATTCTTCTAAACAAATTTTCAATATTCTTATAAAAATTTAGGTATTGTCTAATCAGATTTCTGTATATGTTCGTGTTGTTTTCCTTTCGTATTAAGAGTGATAAACCATTGAAGATTTTTGGAGCCAAACAGATATAGTGTTTGTGTATTATTTCTTTTTGCGCATAAAATTCATGAACTTGACTTGAACAAATCTAACCAGAAAAGCTGGTCACCTCTGAGAATATTAGGATGGGTGGGAGGCAGAACCAACAACATACAAACCGCCAGAGATAACTCCTTATCAAATGGCTAATCATTTACTGAAACCTCCAAGATACGTCCCAGCTCTACCAGAAAAATAACTGTGCAATCGTCCATCAGAAAAAATCTGAAGATGGGCCTTGAGTTTCCTGAACTTGTACACCCAGTATCTCTGGAAGAGGTACAGGAAGCCTTAAAATTTACCAAGAATGGCAAGGCTACACGAATGGATGGTATCTTACCCGAGTTTCTAAAACATCTTGGCCAACTATGAGAATGGTGTGAAAAGTTCTTGGCCTAATAATGAAAAAACGAATTTATAATTTCAAAATTATTTTTTGTTTTCAACATAATCTATCTTAAGACTAATACATTTATTCCAGCAATGCTCCAGTGTCATTATCCCATCCCTGTAGTGGTTTTCAGTAAGATCTGCAAAATAGCCCTCTACAGATACAATCACCTCTTGATTCGAAGAAAAAAAAAAAAAAAAAGCCAACTGGCAAGGAAGGGTTTTAGTTTTGGGAAGAGATAGAAGTCAGAGGGAGCAAAATCTGGGGAATAAGGTGGATGTTCCAACAATTCACAGTGCAGATTCCTTAATTTTCCCATTGCCAAAAACACCTTTGTGGGAAGGTGCATTGTCCTGATGAAAGATGATTTTTTTCTACTGCAAACCGGGTCTTTTCTCACGAATTTTTTCATCTAGTCTGGTTAAAAAATCGGAATACTATTCCCCAGTTATTGTTTTACCCTTTTCAATATAATTAATAAACAAAATGCCCTTAGCATCCATAAACACCAATGCCATGACCTTTTCTGCTGATGGAACTGACTTTGTCTTCTTTGGCGTGAACAACTGGCTTCTGTCCATTGTTTTGACTGCTGTTTGGATTCTGGTGTGTAATGGTGAATCCAAGTCTCATCCATAGTAATAAATCGACACACAAAATCAGTTTTATTCTTGTTAAAACGCTCCAAGCACTTCAAATTTCATGCAAGTGCATTTTTGATCTGCTGTGAGCAAGCGCAGCAACCATTTGGTGCAAAGCTTTTTCATATGCAATTCTTCATGCAAAATATATCCTACACATTCTTTTGAAATGCCTATAGTCTCAACAATTTCACACACTTTGACTCGCTGGTCATTCAATACCATATCGTGCACTTGATCAATGATTTCTGGTGTTGTTACACTTTTTGGACATCCTTCACGTGGATCATCTTCAAGGCTGGTACAGCCATGTTTAAACTCGGCAGCTCAATTCTTAATTGTCAAAAATGAAGGAGAAGATTGCCAATAAACTTTTATGAACTTCGATAACTGCACAATACTCAATTTTATCCATTTCAAGGAATACAGACAACACTTTTGCTTCAGACAGCTGTATAAAACAAACGACTTGACAGAATGACTTCATGCAATTTCACGCATTGAGAATGACTCAATGCAATTTCACATGGATGTTTATGACAGATGTACGACCTCAGAAAAAAAATCTCTTGCAGATAGTGTTGCTATCTATGGTCTAGGTCAAGAACTTTTCAGACCACCCTTGGCTGCCCTTTTCTCAAAAATTATAACAACTGGAAAACTACCAAAACTGGTGGGAAGTCAAAATAATTGCTGTGCCCATACCAAGAAAAGATCCAAATAATGTCAAAAATCTACAACCTATCTACTTGCTTTGCTCCACCTTTAAGCCCTTTGAAAGAATTCTCCTTAAAAGAATTTCACCACTCATCGAAAGAGCACTCGCAATTGAACAAGCTGGCTTCCCACGAAGAAGTTGCTGTGACCAGGTCCTGGCCCTGACAACACAGATTTAAGTAGGCTTCCAGAAGAAACTTAAATCTGGAGTCACTTTCATGGACATAACATCAGCTTATGACACAGTCTGGATCAGGGGCCTTCTCCTAAAGCTAGGCAATATTATAAGATGCAAAAGAACTTTATAGCTTTTTTGAATGCATTCTCTCCAACAGAAAGATATGGGTCCATATTGGTGGAAAAAAGAGCAGGCCCAGATTCCTCCACAATAGTCTCCCACATGGCTCTGTGTTAACCCCTTTACTCTTTAACATCTACATATCCGACTTACTACATGCCAACTCAAGCAAATATATGTATGCCAATGACTTAGCAATCCTAAACCAGTACTTCCTTTGCCAACCTGGAAACAACCTTGAACACCTAAACATCCTGGAAGAGTACTTCAAGCAGTGGTATCTGAAGCCAAATCCAACAAAAACTGTGTCCACAGAATTCCACCTGAACAATGCAGAGACAAATCAACACCTGAACCTCTCTTTTCTGTGGCAAAATGGTAGAACATGAGCCTCACTCGAAATACCTTGGAGCAAGCCTGGACAGAAGCATAACCTATAAAAGGCACATCAAGAACTGGTCCAACAAAATTAAAACAAGAAATAATATCATTTCAAGGCTTGCTGGAACAATCCAGGGTTATGGTGCAGAAGTCCTACGATTGTCTGCACTAGCCCTTACATTCTCTGCACAGAATACTGTGCCCCCGTTTGGGAAAGAAGTGTGCACACTAACATTATAGACACCCAGCTAACCTCTACTATGCGCACAATTAGTGGGACACTGAGAAGCACCCCTCTCTCCTGGCAGCCTGTTCTATCTAATATTGCTCCACCAAATCAACGGAGAAGACAAGCTTCGATTAAAGAATTTAATAAAGTAATGAGCAACCCACTCTTGACCCTGCACCAGACTTTCATAAAGCCACCTAGTCTTCATCTAAAATCAAGAGACCCTTTCTGGTCCATGGACAAACTCTCTTCAGCTGCCTTACCATCAACACCTGACATGTGGAGAGAACACTGATCCAACAATCTGCCAACAAATGTCTTCCTGGTTGAAGATTCCTGTGCTCTGCAGCCTGGTTTTGCTCTTCCTAGGAAGATTTGGTCATTTATCAACAAGATCAGAACTAACCAGAGCAGATGCAGTTACGTATTACATAAATGGAGACTGTCATACCACCCTTATTGTGACTGTTCTCCTGTGGCTCAGACAATCACTCATATTGTGAATGACTGCCCAAGGTGCAAATTTCATGGTGGTGGCCTCCAGGACATCCACGAGGTGACAGATGAGGCCAGATTGGCTTTCTAGACTGGGCATTGACCTGCAGCTGCTTTGTATTCCTTTTGCCATAAGAATAAATAAATAAGTGATAAAATATTTTAAGCCTGCTTTTCTGCAGAAGTAAGTATCTTTTCTAATAATAACGTACTCATTATCAATTAGGAAAAGTAGCATCCTGTAAATATATAGTTGTCTAAGTGGAAGGATATTTAATACTTACTTCTGCAAGGATATTTAATAATCTTACTCAGTTGCATACTTCTGCAATATGTGATTTCCAGCTTAAGTTGCTATCCATTTTTAATCCTAAGTAGGTTGCAGTATTGACATTTTTTATCTCCATACAGTTACAATTTTGGTTACTTTTACAATTCCAGTTATGTAGGAATATATGGATGGAAAAATTGGATTTACTATAGTTCGCCCACCGATTAGAGATCCCTTGACATTTCTGCACATGTCAGAAAAAGGAGAATCCATTCCGATAATAGGGTAATCAATCTGTCTTCTGGGATGAGTTTGTTTATAATTACAGGTTGGAAAATTTAGCTTTTCTTTTATGAACATTGTAGTTTTTAAAGTGTAACTATTTTGCTTGTATAACAGTTGGAAAAATGTACGTAGATTATTAACAAAATTAAAAAAGATATAGCATAAAACAAAAATTTAACTAAGTTTATTTTTAAGAAAGTTTTCTATAAAATAAAAATAATTATACAGAAAACAGAAATTTTTTCAAATGAACTTAGATATTCTAAGTTGAGAGAACTGAGACACTTTAATGTCCTAAACCGATTAATTATTTATGACTTGTTGTGACTCTTTTAACAAACCCATGCAAAAAAAAATGTTGGAAAAAAAATACCATTGTCAAATCCTTTTAATCTTCAGAGTCATCTGAATTGGTGTCCGAATTGCCATCACTTTCACTTAAACTGATCACCAAAGGTTCGCGTAATTCTTCGATAATTCTCCCGATACATATTTTCCAATGAGGTGACATGAGAGCAATATTTTCCATAGTTTTGAACTGTAATACTTTCAATCGCCTGTTCTGAAATCTTAAAAAGTTTCAACATGTCAATATCCTCAGTTACGTTGCGACGGTGAATGAAACTTTTCACTTCTGCCCAAACATACTAAATAGCATTAATATCGCAATGATATGGTGGTAGCCTCAAAGCTAGAAATCCATGCTCTTTGAGCATCGTGTCGAATTTAAGTTTAGTTGTGGGCAAGTTTCTTTTGACCAAATTAAGCAATTCAATTTTTTGCATATCTGGGGAATGAGAAATGTTATTTGCAGACAGCAAATGCATAAGAACTTGCTTCCTATTAGACCAGTTTGGAACTTTGTTTAATCAAATAGAGAGATATGAAGCGTTATCAATTATAACAACAGTATTTTTAGGGAGGTTTGGAATCAGATTTTCTTCTGCCCACTTTTCGAAGATCGTAGAATTCATTTGCCCATGTAAATCTCGAGTAGTTGAATTGACTTTGTATAGTAAGTTTGAATTCGGTAAAATACCCATTTCTCCACCCGCACACAAAATTATTATGCGTCGCGAGGCATTTCCAGTTTGTAGCACTCCACATTCTTCTTTACACTGCCAAACATTTTCCATAAGTTAAATTACTATCAATCCACATTTCATCTAGATACACAATCGGTCTTTTCTCCTCCCTGAAATGTCTTATTGCTCTCAAATATTGCATTCTAGATAAAACAATGTCACTTCGCTCCATGATAAGTTTCCTTTATTCTGGGACTATTTAAAACAAAATCCGACTTCATGAAGTATTTTCCTTAAAGTTTCTCTTTTCCAAGGAAAATTAATTTTTTCTTTAAGCACAGGAATCAATTTTGGAACAGTTAGCACTCTTTTCTCGATCACGTAAAATTCGTGAATAGTTCTTCTTATAACGTCTACATCAAAATCATTCAAATCTACGGTTTTGATGGTTTTCTTTCTCTGGCGCTTTTTTTAGGAGATTTAAATTTTGGCTTACCTTCACCTTTTGATTCCCTACAAATTCTTTTAACAGTCGACCCCGATACGCCTGCAATTGCACATTTTATGACTTGAGAAAGGGGAACAAGGAGACAGCCTTCTGAATTCTTTTTCGCAGTTTGTCAGCACATTATTCAATATTCTTTTGCAAGAGCTACTGAAACGTTTAACAACAGAACTTGTTGACTGTACTGGATCCATCATACAAATTAATAATAAAAAAATAAAAAAGCAAAAAAGCGACAACAAAAATCAAGCTAATAACAAGTTAATCAAGCGAATAACATACTAGTACAGCGACAGACAAGAAAGCACGTGATCTCGCATGCTGGTGACCAATTCGTACATCCTACATTTCTTTCTCCCCTTCAGCATGAATCGACTATTCTTGGCTAAATGCCAAGGAGAGACCTACAAACGGCGAGCGAACTATATTAGGTACATTTTTGACTTTCAAAATTATAAATTTTGTTTTTCTCTAATTGAGAGTGAGTTTGTTCACATGAAACCAATTTGCCACTATTTGCAAATCTGTGTTGACTATATTTTGCATTTCATTTATAGAATTTGCAGTGAATATACATCTGCAAAGGCATCTACTTTACTTGATAACTGTAGGTCACAGAAGTCATTGATGTAAATTATAATAATACTGGCCCAAGCACAGAACCTTGGGGGACACCACATTTTACCTGAATGAAATTGCTATACTTTTGTTGAATTTTACTGCTTAATCTAGATGTCAAAGGACCTCAGGGACTCACTTTAGTGAGTACAGGCATGGCAAACCCGAGGTACCATGCCTTACTTCATGTAATATACATCTGTTATATTATTCTGTAGACTGGTCCCTCCCCTTCTTTCTTTGCTTCTTTCTCCTCTCCTTGCTCCTTCCTCCTGATGCTGAGTATTCGAGGACTAGGGGTGAATCTTTTCTATCTTCCTAAGTCATTTCATCTTATGCAGCCACCGAAGGAGGCAAGCCAGCCTCAATAGGTGCCGGTCCCAAACCCAGATAAATGGCGAGGGTTGATGTCAGGAAGGGCATCCGGTCGTAAAACTTCACTGCCAGCTCTAGCTATAATATGAGTCAAAGAGAAAATGATATAAGGGCTAGGGCATACCCCTTAAGCGACGTGCAGCCACATCGCCCTACAGCTGCGAGAAGTGGACGAGGGCTACCGCATCAAGGGCAGGTGCAGTTAAAGAAGCGAGCCCAGCAGGTGGAGAGGATGTTGCGAGTGGGAACACTGAATGTTGGACATTTTATGTGTGCAGGAGACAAAGTGGAAGGGAGGAACAGCAAAGGAACTGGGAGATGGATATAAATTGTTCTACTCTGGAGTGAATAACGAGGGAAGAAATGGTGTAGGAATTGTGGTGTGTGGCAGAATGAAGGGCGAAGTACTGGAAGTGGGTAGAAGGAACGACAGGATCATGCGAATGAAATTGGGTCTTGGAGAAGAGCGGGTGGTCGTATTATGTGTATATGCCCCGTAAGTTGCATGTACAGCAGAGGAGAAAGATGAGTTCTGGAACGTATTAGATGAAGAAATGAGGGAGAAGAAAAGAAGATGGTGATTGTCAGAGGAGACTTGAGCGGACACGTAGGGAGACAGAATAGAGACTGTGAAAGGATGCATAGTGGTCACGGAGTGGGAATGATGAACCAGGAAGGAGAGAGGATCGTGGACTTTGCAGTAGCATTTGATCTGGCAATTGTGAACTCGTTTTTCTACAAGAGGGAAGAACATTTGATAACATTTAGGAATGGTAACAACAGTTCACAAATTGACTACATTTTGACTAGAAGAAAACATCTTAAGGTTGTGACAAATTGTAAAGCAATTCCAACAGATCGAGTGGCACAGCAACACCAACAGCTGTGTGCAGACTTTAAAATAAGATCGAAGATAAGAACCTCTGGAAGCCATGGGATGAAGACAATTAAGTGGTTTTGCTTAAAAGAAGAGAGTGTAAGGAATAGTTTTAGGGAGGGGGGTGTTAGAGAGGATTTTGGATAAACTGGAAAGTGTACAAGATTGGTGGAAACATAAATCAAAAGTAATCCTGAGCTGTGCAATCGAGGTGCTTGGTGAGACATCTGGAAAGATTAGAAAGCAGAAGGAGGATTGGTGGTGGAATAATAATGTACAAGTGGCAGTGACAGCTAAGAGGAAGACAAAGCAGAAGTGGGATGAGTCAAGAGTGGAAGAGGACCGAAAGGTGTACAGAGAGCGAAAGCAAGAAGCTAAGAGAGTTGTGGCACAGGCGAAGGCCATGGCATATCAAGATCTGTATGATCAATTAGAAAATTAGGAAATGTAGAAATAAAGCAGCAAAGGATATCTTACATGTGAGGCAGATCAAAGACGCTGAAGGAAGAGTATTATGGAGGGATGTGTACATAAGAAACAGATGAATAATATACTTTGAGGGACTTTTGAATGAGGAAAATGCAAGGACTCGCAGAGAAGATGGGCAGCCTTCTGAGGGAATGGTGCAGAACATCAGTAGAGTGGAAGTGACGGAGGCCATGAAGAGGATGAGGAATGGAAAATCGGTGGGCCCCGACAGGATTCCAGTGGAGGCATGGAAGGCACTGGGGGAAGAGGGAATTGACCTGCTGTGGGGCCTGTTTATGAAAGTTTGCCAACAGGAAAATATACCCGAGGAATGGAGGGCGAGTACTCTTTTCCCCATCTATAAGGGTAAAGGGGATGCACAAGACTGTAAAAATTACAGAGGAATAAAGTTGATGTCCCACACAATGAAAATCCTAGAAAGGGTTCTTGATGGAAGATTAAGGAAGGAGGTGGAGATTGCAAAGGAACAATTTGGCTTCATGCCTGGTAGATCATCAACAGATGCTATCTTTGAGTTACAGCAGATGATGGAAAAGTTTCAAGAGAAAAAACAGGAGCTACATCTGGCATTTATTGATCTGGAGAAAGCATACAATAGAGTGCCATGGCAAGAAGTCTGGAGGTGTCTGAGGAAGAAGAAGGTTACGGAGAAATATGTATTCAAGAGAAGAAGCGGGAATTAAACTGGAAAGATGCGGAAAAGTACTGGAAGAGAGAGGTATGAGACTGAGCAGAAGTAAGACAAAGTATATGTGTTGCACAGTGGGCGGCAGCCAAGAGACAGATCTGGAGCTGGAAAGAAATGTCCTCAGGAAGGTGAGGGACTTTAGATACTTAGGTTCAAGGGTGGAAGAAGATGGAGGAGCTGAGAAGGAAGTGGGATGCAGGATACAAGCGGGTTGGAGGAACTGGAGGGAGATGGCTGGAGTGTTATGCGATAAGAGGATGCCAATCAATCTGAAAGGCAAAAGCTATAGCACAGCAGTGAGGCCAGCTATGACGTATGCTATAGAAACTATGGTCCTGAGGAAAAATAACATCAGCAGGATGGAAGTAGCAGAGATGAGACTGTTTAGGTGGATGTGCAGTGTGACCAGAAAGGATCGTCTGAGAATGACTATGTGAGGGGAACAGTGAAAGTTACGAACTTAGGAGCAAAGATACAGGAGGCAAGGTTGAGATGGTTTGGTCATATGATGAGGAGGGAGGACGAATATGTGGAAAGAAAGGTCATGCAGAAGGATATGCAAGGAAGGAGGAAGCGTGGGCGGCCAAAGAAGAGATGGAGGGAGCTGGTAAAAGAGGACTTGAGGATGAAGAACTTGGATGTGGTGACAGCCCAAGACAGGAGGATGTGGAGGAAACTCATCATCCACAGTGACCCCACTTAAGTGGGAGAAGCTGCAGAAGAAGAAGAAGAATCTAGATGTTAAATAACTCTTAAATCAGTCATGTGCACAGCCTCTAATTCCTATATTCTCCAGTTTTTTTTTAATAAAATATCATATGATACTGTGTCAAAAGCTTCCTGAAGGTCTAGAAAGACTGCTAAACTTAGTATGTGTTGGCCTTGTGATGAATAAATCAAGTTTGTGAAGTTCAGCAGTGCATGCTCAGCATTTAGTTTCAGTCTAAACCCATACTGGTTCTTAGAAAAGAAGTGTTTTTTTCTAAAAAAAGTTACTAATCTATTGTTTACTAATTTCTCTAATATTTTGGAGAAAATCGGGAGTAGGGAGATTGGCCTGTAGTTTTTAGATCATTTTTGTATCTTTTTTATATACTGGTATTATCACAGCTTTCTTAATTTGTGTTGGAAACACACTAGTCATCAGTGATAGATTGACGATAGTCATCAAAGGAGTTATCAGATATTCCTGGCACTCCTGCACAATGCTGACATTAATACTATTGTGGCCCACAGCAGAAGAATTTTTAAGGTTCATTATAATATTTTTGATTTCATTCTCACAAGTAGGAAACAAGTACATCGAACTCTCATTTCTTTTAAGCAATTTATGGATGGAGAATTAGAACTATTTACAAGTTGTTCCATTGGTAGTTACTAAGTGTTAAACTGTGAATGAAATTGTTTTGTATGTTTTTATTCTTCATTCACATTTAACATAATCTACCATATACTAAGCAAGGCTTGTTTAAATATTGTTTGTTAGTCCCTTGCTTAAGATTTATTATTCATGTATTATCCTTGAATTTTATCAGCTATTATTTAATTATATAATTTTAATGTATATTATACTATTGAAAGGACTCTGTAGTAAATATCATTTATCTTATTACTTTATTCCTTCAATAATATTATGAGGAATTCTATGTATGTAAATTTTATGTGCCTTATATAAACTGCAACATATATTTTATTATTATTATTTGTAAATGAAATGAAAGAGAAAATTAAGTAACTATAATATTTTTATTATTATTTTTCATTACTCAGTGTAAAGGTATAACCTTATGTAACGTTAATGCTTATGTTTACGTTCTGTGTTGATCGTTGCTATGGAGATAGAAATAAAATAGAACGCACGAGCGTAGGGTGTGAGCTTCGATAATTGGGAGAAGAGAAATTAATGAGTTGGACGGCGTGAACAAGTTTTAGGTGGGAAGAAGGAAGCCATATAAGCGAGAGGTAAAAGTAAACAAGAAGACTGAAGGGCAGGAAATTCAAGGGAGTAGCATTCAGAAGTGTAAGGAGACGAGCTGAGAGTAAAGTCAGCAGTGGCAGTAATAGGAATTTAGTGTCGTAATGAGATAACTAAAAGACCGGAAGATTAATAGAAGATTCAGAATAAATCCACTGAGTTTTAGAATTACTACTTATTCCTATATTGCTTTAAAGAAGGACTGTACAAAGTCAATTTGTTATACAGTAGTAAATATGGAATAATTATTCTGTCTTATAGTAAGCCCGTCAAGAATTGTGTAGCACGATAAATAATAATTCAGTTATCTCCTTGAAGAATTCTTTTGAATAGCGTTCCATCGAAGTAACAAGTGAATATAGTTTGAAATGTGCTCACATTGAATCTGATGTGCAAGGATTAATCTTGGTAAGAAGTCCTATTTTATTTTAACTCAGTGTGAAGGTTTAAGTGATAGTTCCATCTCGAATATCCTGACATTTACTGTGGCGTTTCACTGAATTTAGCTGAAGTTAGAAGTTGAAAATGATTCCCCTTGAAGCAATAACTGCCGCGATTAATAATATTATAAGTGCTTGTATTAAATATAGAGTGTAACTGAGTGATACCAGCAAATTTATTTAGCAAGAAATTCTGTAGTATTGATCAGCATGAACAATCTTTGTGATTGAGAGAACTGTGAATTTTGTATCAGAAGATTTGAAGTCTAATTTAATATGAATGTTTTGACCTGAAGAACTAAGTTAATTGTATTATCTTATTTTCGGAGTTAAATTTATGTATTTGTCATATAATCTTGTATTAAATTATTTGTTTTGTTGATTTCAATATTGTGTGTGCCTGATTCTTTTTCATTGCACCATTCATAAAAAGTTCGAACCTTGCCGGAGCCCTAAGTGAAAAATTATTAAATTCGGCCTGTATGAATAAGGAGACTGCTAAGTTAATTGAAAATTGATTCTACTATTTTACATAGACTAATCTAAATATAGGGTGGCGCAGTATAAATATAAATTTCCCTACATTTTGATTAGTAATTAATCAGCAATTAATTGATTTTATTAAGAACAACATTACAACAAGATGGAGAACCACAGAGCCAAGAAGGACGTTCCAACAAAAATAATTATTAAATCTTTCTGCTAACGTTCTTTCACTGTTTAAATCTATATAATTGCTGTCCTCATTACCCTAAGTCTTGGAATTGTTGGTTCTCGGATATATTTGCCCAGTATATTGTTTACAAATTTCCTTTTTTTTTTGGTACTACCTTCATATTTCAAAAATTCAAAATGTAATACTCATTTTTTCCTTCTTTCAATTTATGGCTTACTTGGTTTTCCTATAATGTCTGAAGCGTTATCCATGGTTTCACTAGTTTGTGCCTGTTTCCTTGGAGTATGATAGTAGCGTGTTGTATTTGTATCTAATATGTTAATGAATTTGCAATAAGCATTGTCGACATTGGTTTCAGATTGTTGTTCCTAGGATATAGTACTAAATTTATGTTTTAGTACACTGTAGTTTATTCTAGGATACTGGAGATACTGGACGCTGATATCTTTTGTGTCTGTAGATGGATTCTTATGGCTATTGGAAAGTGATCTATGATTGGCTGTTTTAACATTGCTGTCTTGATTTTAGTCGGACTTTGTGTTCTTACAAACACATGATCCAAACACGAAGCACAACCACTGAAATCCCTTGTCAGGACATTTCCATGTTGCTCAAAGCCATACATGGCTGATAAATCCATAAAATCAAGAGAATAACAGCTGTCGCTTAGCAGATCAATATTTATGTCACCAATTATTATAACATTATCATAATCAATTTCATGTAGAATGGTGTCGAGTTCTTGTGTAAAGTCATAAGGTGCAAAAGAGTGAGATCTATAAATAGCCATTATGTAGTAATTGTAGTTCTTTAAGTAAATGTTAACATTCTTGGTTGTTTCCATTTTTGCACTGCTAATGTGTTTAATAGTTAAATGTTTTCGAGAAAAGAGCAGTAATCCCCCAGATCTGTTATAATCCCTACAATGATAGTATTTTTTAAACCCTTCTAAATAGTATAGGCTAGCTTCATGCTCCTTTATTCATATTTCTGTTAGCATTAAAATTTGTTTAAATGCAATATTTTTAGAGTAGGTTCATTATTGAAATATAAAAAGCTTCCTAATTCAAATTATCATTGCAAATTATACAATTATCAAAAGCAGCTATACTAATATCCATGTTCTCATTATCCATCGTAAAGTAATCAGGGATGGATTCTTTCGTTATTTTTAAAGTTTTTGGAAGTCTTCTTCACACTTTATCCTCCATATATGTGAAGTGTCATCTTTTCTCATGAAGAGTTTACCATCCTTGGTCCAGAAATACTTATAGTATTTATCCTGTTTTGTAGTTTTTGCTGCATACAGCAAATGCTTCATGTTCACAGTCAAATGTTTATTCAAGCATATTTTGCCATCTTTGAAATTATTACTTATTTGTATTTTATGTGCTTGTGTCCTTCTAGCCATCTATCTCTCATCTCCTTAAACCTCAATTTTGCAATAATATGTTTTGGCTTGGTTTATTGTGCATTATGGAGTCTGTGGGCTGCTTTGATGTCATTCTCATTAAAATCCACTTGAATTTTTTGTGAAATCTTTTTTATTATTTCATATATGATTTCATGGAGCTCTTTTCAAAATTTCTGTTTATGGCTTGTTGACTGAGATCATCAACAGTTTGATGAATTACTTTAAGATCGTGCCATAACTGGAAATTTGAATTTTCCAGTTCTGTAATTTGAGATTTAAGTTTTTTGATTTCCTCTGTTAGCACAACTATCAGGTATAGAAACTTGTCAATTTTGGCAGATGTATATTCAGCAGAAGCTTTTGCTTCACTTAGCTCCCTCTTTAAGTCACAGATCACACTCGTTAAATTAGCAATGGATGTAACAGCACTGGAGTCGGGGCTGAGTGACTCATTTGCCTGCAGGCGTTGGATAGCACCGGAATGCATACCACTTTGGGACAAAAGCCTTTATTATTATTATTACCCCAAGACCTTATGGAGTCAAAGACTCATCTGGGAGGTCCTTTTATCACACATGCAGCTCATCATACCGTGCCTTGAACACATTCAAACTCCTTGCAGACACCACACTATCAGGCAAGGCATTCCAATCATTTACAACTCTGCATGCAAAAAACCTGCCCCTCACTCCCCTACTCACACCCTCTTTATACAGTTTCCAGGGATGACCTCTGGTTCTCCCCTGATCTCCCACTATTTTCTGTAGAACTTCTCCAGCATTGATCCTATAACAACCCCTTAAACACTTGTAGGTCTGTATCATATCTCCCCCTCTTCCTCCTGTCCACCAGACTTTTCAAATTACATCTTCTCAATCTTTCCTAATACTTGACATTTCAGAGGTCAGAAACTACATTACTCAATCGCCTTTGGACCCTTTCCAACATCTCTTCATCCTTCTGAAAACCAGGTGACCAAATCTGGGCACAATAGTCCATGTGTGGCCTAATCAAAGCCTTATACAACAGAACAAGAATCTCCCCGTTTCTACATGTCAGTGTCATCCGCACATCATTCCCAGAAGCTTTTGTGTTGTCTTCACAATTTTGGCTTTGTGTCCCCTAAATTTCAGATCCTTATCCACTATCACCCCCAGATCTCTTATTTCTTCCACCTCCAACAATATGTCCTCACCAAGCATAAATTCTGCATCCCACCTTTGTTTTCCAAATTTTAAACCCTTACATTTTGCAACATTGAACTCACATCCCCATTTCTGTGCCCAATCACACAATTTATTCATGTCTTCTTGTAAGGCCACAACATCTTCATGGTTTGTCCCAACTTTGCATCATCTGCAAACAACTGAATATCTCCATCCAAATCTTCACCTATATCATTAATATACAACTTAAACAGGAATGGCCCCAAAACAGACCCCTGAGGCACTCCACTAGTGACTTTCCTTTTCCTGGATATCGCACCCCCATACACAACTTGTTGATACCTATCAGATAGTAGTCAACAGTCCAATGCACTAATCTAATATCCAACTCCACCTGCTCTAGTTTGACTATCAATTTATCACGAGGTACTCTATCTAAAGCCCTTGTAAAGTATATTACTGTGTATTCTTCTCCTCTGTCCAACGAAGCAGTCACTTTATTGTAATAAGTAAGTCAATTACTAAAACATGACCTCCCTTTAGCAAATTCATGCTGTCCATGAAAGATAATACCATTGTTGTCAACCCAACTCTGGATCCTAGTTCTCACAAGCTTCTCCAACAACTTAACCACAACAACTGACACACAGATAGGCGTACAGTTTGATGCTTGAGTTCGATCACCTCCTTTATGAAGTGGCACAATCTTGCCCTCCTTCCACTCCTTAGGAACTTGACCGAGAGCAAGACTCGTATTAAAAAAATATGTCAAGACACGTGTCAACTCCCTGGCACATTCCTTCAGAATGCGTGGTGATATATTATCAAGTCCCACAGCCTTATTAACATCTAGTTTACTCAACTCCCCATACACCTCTTGCTCACTTACAGTCAGTCAATCTCTCCTCCCCATCATCAGTAGATGATGGGGAGGAGAGATGTTTCTCAAACCACGAAGTCACATTCACAAGTTTGAAAGACTTTTATGAATTGCTCATTAAGTATCTCCACCACACATTCTGCAAGAGCTGTCTTTATACCAGTTTCTTCTATCAGTGTCATCCTTCCATAATCATTCTTTCTTTTGCTGGTTACATATCGAAAGAACTCCTAAGGATTCTTTTTGGCTTCACTAGCTAACTGCTATTCATACCTCTCTTTAGCTACCCTCACCAACCAAGTCACCCTCCTTGCCTGGTCTTTGCAGACCTCATGGAATTGGTTATTTCCACTTCTCTTATGCTGCCTCCACAATGCCCTCCTTCTCTGTATCGCATGCTTAATCTCTTTATTCATCCATCTCACACCTACCTTATTTAACCTTCTCACCATTGGAATACACTTAGACATTGCATCTACTAGATAGTTTTTGAAAATTCCCCAAGCTGCATTGATCTCCTATCCAGCTAACTTCTCATTCCATGCTACACCTGCAAGCTGTCTCCTGAGCTCTTCATAATCACCCCCCCCCCCTTGTAGTTCCACATATACCCTTTTCTCACAGAGGTCCTCACACTGCTGGCAACCACCCAGATAATCACCTCATGGTCACTCTCACCAATTGGTGGATGATTTGACACCTCATTTATAATTACATCCTCTGATGAGATGACCAAATCCAAGACCCTCAATCCTCGCGTGCCCTCTGTTACATACTGTCTGAGGTAGTTATCAAAAACTCAAGAAACTCATTTTCTTTTCTTCCAGTTGCTATCTCATCATTCCAGTCTATATGGCCATAATTAAAATCACCCATAATGATCACCCTTTTCTTATTTGCTTGGCTTATTTGACTATACATTTCACTATCACCACCATCCACATTACCAGGTCTATAACAACATCCCACCAAGTATTTGATTCTATTCACCTCTATCTCACACCATACTGCCTCAAAACCACTGGCCCTATTTCCCTCTTGCATCTCTACCTTGTATGGACATAACTCTTTCTCTATCATCAATAGCACTCCCCCTCCCTTTTTACCCCTTCTATCCTCATGAAACACATCATACCTTTCCATCTCTATTCCTGTCAGGATGTCGTCCTCATCTAACCATGTCTCACTTATTCCGACAATCTTTGGGTGAACAGACGCAATTAATGCAACCATTTTATCTGCCTTGTTTCTTATACTTCTAGCACTTGTATACAAACACAACAGCTCGTTTCTGGATCTACAGCTAGTTCCACTGATACCACTCACTCGATGTGATCTCTCCATGCTGGACTGGGGCCATTTCCCTTTCTGCATATTCATTTTAAAACCCTTTTCAATTCCAACTGTTTCCTCTTGATCCCAGATCATACCATTTCTTTCCTGTCTACACATGCTCTCACTTCCTCTCGAAGCATCCACCTTTCTCACGCTGTGTATCCCTATCCACCCTGAGCCTCCCTGTTTCCCTGCTCCTCTTACACACCTATTCTCTCATTTTCTATACTCATACCACTCACTTCCTCATTCATAACCACCTCTTCAATCTCTCCTGTCTTACTCTCCTGCTCTTCCACATTACTTCCCGCTTGATCTGATTCATTCTCTCTCACTTTACTCACTCCTCTACCTTCCAGCAGCAGTCTCTCCAAGTGACTCACATCATAACCACTCAAATGCAGTTGATCGCTCCCATACAGTTCACTTCTTCCTTCAAACTCATTCCACACATTAACAAACTGTACTCTCATCTCACACATTTCAGCTAGCATATCAGTCATAATCCTTGCTCTCCGCCTCATCTCACCACTGTCATACCTAGGCAACATGCTGACTACCCTTCCTGTCAAACCATTCTCTTTTCTCCTTCTAAGCAGCCTCCTGACATCCATTCTGACTTGCTCTTTGTTCTCTGTCAAATCATTCGTGCCGATTAAAACCATCGCTCCTGCCTCATATCCAATGCTTCAATCACTCTACTCATTTTACTGCCTGGAAAACATACCTTGTGCATCCTATCATCCAGCACACCTTTAATAATGGAGTCGCCATATAATGCCACTCGCTCATCTTTCGTGCCATCATGATTAATTTTAATAGTTTTTACCCGAATTTTCTTAATTTCATTCCGCATCCATTTCATTTCTTTCCTAATCCAATCCAATTCAAGTTCTAAATCTTGCATCACATTCTCTCTGTCATTCATTCTTTCTAATTTTCTAACTCTCGACACCCTCTTCTCACTTTCACTCTCATTCATCCTTCTGTGCTTCCGTACTTTCAGTCCAACATGCGTCCGACTTTTGCTATCATTCATTCTTTCGATTCCTGCAACACGCCATTTCCAGTTTCATTCGTTCTCTCAATTTTGTTTCCTTCCGCCACTCTCGCCTTGCTTTCGTCCTTATTAACATTCGTTATGGTTTTTAAATCACTCGTTTTCTTTTTTTCCGATTTTTTAACATTGTTTTGCCTCTCTTTCACACCATCCCTCTCTTTCGAATGTGCACTCATTTTCCCCGCGACATTCTGCTACTAACACTTTCTGTCATCAATTTCATATTTGCATTCATCAATTCCTCATTCAGGTCACACTTCGCACACACCCTCCTTCCATCCGCCCTAAACATCCACAAATCATTTATGTAATCGAAAGAATACATATAACACACCTTACACTTAACGAAATGACTGAAGTCTAAGTTAAAGTCATGGAATGACAAAGCCGCCGCCATGTTTAATCTGCAGGTTCCACTCTAAAGTCTAATAATAACAACAAATTCGTAATTAAGTTTATGCAAAACAAAATCCCCCACACTAATAATAATGGTAGTGCACAACTTTTACAGCAGCTCTTACTCAAACAAACACTCATATATACTTAATTATTCCAAGAATACTTATCTCAATCTGGAGCTCTTCTTACACACGTCTGCCACACTTGACTCACGAGCACCCTCTTTTCTGTGACATCCTCTATGATGTCAGACACTTTGGTTTGATTTCTTATCCATGTATTCCTTTTGTGATCCAATCACAAAAGGAATACATGGATAAGAAATCAATCTTGTGATACCAAGCATATTTCTTTCCATACTAAATTGTGTTGTTCTTAATTTTTGAATTTCCTTTGCATTCAATGTCCATATTTCATAGCCATATGTCAGTATAAGAAGAATACATTGGTTAAAAATTTTTCTCTTCAGGAATAATGGTAGTTGGCTTTTGAATATTGAATGCAAAAACTTGACCACTGTGAGCTTGGTTGCTCCCTAAATTTGCATAAGATGCATTTCCAGTTCAGCTTTCTGTCTTTTGATAATTTTTTGTACTGACTTTCACTCAGTACTCGTACCTAAAAGTTTTACGCAACAAAAGCCTATTAACAATTAATTACACATATTAGATGTTTTTGATAACTTCCCAACTGTAACATATACTAACATAACATAACATATCATCATCATTATCAGCCATTGTCGATCCACTATTGGATGAAGGCCTTTCCAAGATTACTCCAAAACTGTCTGTCCATGGCTCTCATTTTCTACATCACTCCTGCAAATCTGATGATATCTTCAATCCACTGTGATTTGGGTTGACATCATGGTCGTTTTTCCTCTCATGGAATCCAATCCAGTACTTCTTTTGTCCATCGTTGATCTTGTCTTCGAGCAATATGCCCAGCCCATTGCCACTTCAGATGTTTCACTCTTCCTATGATGTCAGACACTTTGGTTTGATTTCTCATCCATATATTCCTTTTGTGATCCAATCTTGTGATACCAAGCATATTTCTTTCCTTAATAAATTGTGTTGTTCTTAATTTTTGAATTTCCTTTGCATTCAGTGTCCATGTTTCACAGCCATATGTCAGTATAGGAAGAATACATTGGTTAAAAACTTTTCTCTTCAGACATAAGTATATGTAATGTTGTCCTAAGTATATGTAATGATCTACTTGTTTAATTTCCTCATTATTGATTTTTATTATTTCTGGTTGGACATAGTTATTGAATATAACTTGGATCTTCTTTAGGTTTATCTTTAGGCAGGCTGTTTTGCTAGCAATTTGGAGTTCATGGATACGAGTCTGTAATTCATGCACAGTTGAAGTAAAGATAACCATGTCACCTGCAAAGCATAAATGGCTTAAATATCTTCCATATATCTTCAGACCTTTCCCTTCCCAATCAAGAAGTTTGAATATTTCTTCTAGGCACACTGTGAATAATTTTGGAGATATTGTGTTACCCTGTCTTATACCTCTCTGTATTCCCATAGTAGAGATGTTTCCATTGAAATGAATTGCTGCTGCTGTGGCATTGGTGAATGCTGATTTGATGGTTCCGATGTCTGGCTCCTCCACTTGTTGGTTTTGTAATGCTTTAAGTATTGCACAAGTTTTAAGTGAATCAAAGGCTTTCTCATAGTCAATAAAACCAAGACATAGTGATAATTGATATTCATGACACCATTCAATAATCTGCTGTACAACTTGAATATGGTCCATTGTACTAAAGCCCCTTCAAAACCTGCCAGTTTTTCTGGTTGTGCTAGGTCTAGAGTTGCACAAAACCTATGAGCAAGGACTTTTGTAAACACTTTGTAAACCAATGATAGGTAGGAAGTTCGTCAAGTCTTCTATCTCACCTTTTTATGTATCAGAATTAGGGTAGCTTTCTTCCATGTTGTTGGTATATATCATTTTTTTTTCAGGCACAAAGTAAATAGTTTTGCTAAGAGTTTGTAGATTATTTCTCCATCTGTCTTTAGAAGTACAGCTATAACTCCATCCTCACCTGCAGCTTTCCCATTTTGGAAGCTTTGGATGATCCACATATCTTACTGGTTGTAGTTTGACTGCAACCATCTGTTTGTTGCTGTTCATCAATTGCTGTTTGGCATTTTTGAGCCTATATCTTCAGACCTTTCCCTTCCCAATCAACATATAACATAACATATAATAACTGATAAACCAGAATACAAATGGCAGATTTGTTACTATGTGTGTGTTGGAACATTGCAAGTTGTTGCTATCACGTTCTGTGTTATCACACGTTATATCCTAGGTCTGTGGCAGTTGAAAGCAGACCATACTTGATGTAAAATTAAGCCTTGACTTTTATTGCATTGTGTAGGGATCCTAAGCATTTGTAAGGATTCTTGAAATTTTCTTGTGAAACAGTTACTTTCAATATATGACATTTTTGTTTGTTGCCAAAGAACTTGATGGCCAGTAGTAGTTGTGCAGAATGCCAGGCCTGATTTATGCTTTCTTCTTTTACGTGTTCAGACATGCAGATCTCTCACGACCTTCCTGTTTGGCCTACACAGCAAATGCCACAAGAGCAATGAATCTCATAGATGCCTGGTGTTTTTTTATGGGGTGATGTGGAGGTTTTGGTAGATGCAGGAATCTTGATACTTTTTTTTAAAAGCCACTTTTACATTGTACTTGTGGAGCAACGCAGCCACTTTGTCTGTGACATTCTTGATGTAAGAAAACGTGACTGAATTCTTGAAATCTTGTTCAGGGACGAATTCTCCATGTTTGCTATGCTTGCTGCGCAAGCGCATTATTTGAAAAAGAAGTAATATTTATTTGTTAATAAATGCATGCATTTATAATGCATTCCATTTAGGCTTTTATTTTTATAGACAGAAGACGTCTTAAGCTTGCACGGCAATAATTGAGCTTTGCGTTGTGTATCAAAGGCCAATGCTTGCTCGTCTAGTCAAAGCTACCTTAGCTTGCTCGGTTGTCAGAGTTTCCAGGTCCTCACTACAGCACTGTGATTTCATGAGTGTGCATAGCCATTTCCGCTCCCTTCACGTCGTCTTAAACACAGCTCATAAACAGTCATAAACAGGTTTCAGTAGCTCTAGCCAGTGTTTACAAGTGCGCGTGTTGCTTGGAAAAATTAAGTTACAACCAACTTTTTATGACGATGTTATTGACCAGTTCATAAAGAAGAACAGTAGGGTAGAATTTGTATTCAAGTAGCTAAATTGAAAAAGATAGAATATCATTTGTAAAATAAATGAACATAAATTTCTATATATATATAGTTTAAATTACATTTAAACTATATATATAGAATTTATGTATTTATGAATTTATGTTCTGCTAATCATACTTCAATCACACCTCACACTCCCTGAATGATAACAAGAGCAAGCATGAATTCCAAGACCAGCATTTGCCCCTGATCTTGTTTAAGTAATGGATTTGCAGGAGATGTATTAAGAATTTTTCTGATCGTCTCGGGTTTAAAGCCATTAAGGATCAAAAAAATTCTGTCTGAGGTAGTGCAGTTATTCATTCCTTTTAATTGATGTGCTTGATATATTGTATGCCCTATCTTGTAAAGTTTTAATTATGCTTATCTTTTGCAATGGATGGTGGTGTGAAGTGGCATTTAAAACTCTTCCCATTTAGTAGGTTTTCTGTAAACAGAAAAGGATAACCTTTTTTTCCTCAACTTTTACTTCAACAATGATATCAAGGAATGGAAATTTTGTGTATTGTTCTAGTTCAAGATCAAATTTTATATTGGAATGCAAGTTGTTCAGATAATCTCTGAAAGCAATCAGCTCATTCACCATTCCCAACCAAATAATGAAAATATGCACTGATGCAGACTGATGCAGAGGAAATAGTGGAATTGTTCAATGAACACTTTATTGGAGTATTTCATCCTAGAGGAGTCAGTTTTAATGCTAGAGGGATAGGGCAGGTTCGAGGTTTAGAGGTACAGGAGGAGAGTGTGCTTCAGGTACTGAGTACTCTGGATGTTAGTAAAGCTTTGGGACTGGATGGTATTTCACCACGAGTTTTGAGAGAATGTGCTAGGGAACTGATAGTGCCTTTAACCTGGCTTTTCAATGAAAGTCTGGCTGCGGGAAAGATGCCCAGGGAATGGAAGGAAGGTAAGATAGTGCCATTGCATAAGGGTGGTAACAGACTGGAAGTGTCTAATTATAGGCCAGTCTGTGTGTTAACAGTAGTTGTTAAGGTCTTGGAGAAAGTAGTGAGGGACCGAATACAGCATTGGACAGATGAGGGTAATGTTATCTGTGAGAGTCAGCATGGATTTGTGAGGGGACACTCTTGTTTTGGTAATATGCTAGCCTTTTATAATAAAGTTACAAGAGCAGTAGATGAGGGAAAGGCATATCTGCCATTTTCTTGGATTTAGCAAAGGCATTTGACAGGGTGCCACATGATAAGCTGATATTTAAGTTGCATCACATGGGTCTGGATGTCAAATTGGTCAACTGGATTCAGGATTGGCTGTCTGATAGGATCAGAAAGTTGTGTATGGTGGAGCAGTTTCAAGGAGGCAGAGGGTTACAAGTGGGGTCCCACAGGGCTCAGTACTAGGACCTATATTGTTTAACCTTTATATCAATGACACTGTCCGTGGATTGCAAGGGAATATTCGGTTGTTTGTGGATGATGCGAAGCTGGGAAGGATTATTATTAATAGTGCAGATGTGGTAGCCCTGCAAGAGGATTTGAATAAGCTAGATAGATGGGCAAATGAATGGGAGGTGTCAGTTTAATGCAGCAAAATGTAAGGTCTTGAAGTTTGGGAAACATTGATGGGATGCTGCATACTCTATGGGAGGCGTTATACTGGAGGAAGTAGGGGAGACAAGAAATCTGGGGTTGATGATTGATAGAAACCTGAAATTTAGAGGACATATTGCAAAGGTGGTGAAGGTAACACAGAGGATTGCTGCAATTATGAGAAGGACACTAACCTGCAGAGATAAAAGTGTTATCATTCCATTGTATAAGTTTCTGATCAGACCACACTTAGACTATTGTCCTCAGATTTGGTCCCCAGGATTTGAAGGGAATAAATTAACAGTGGAAAGGGTACAGAGACGGATGACAAAGATGGTTTCAGGACTGTACAATTTTGGTTATGAGGCTCGGCTAAGGGAATGTGGACTGCAGAGTTTGGTGGCTAGAAGGAGAGGTGATATGATTGAGACTTTTAAACTGTTGAGAGGTGGTTACAGGGTTGATACTGGGGAGTTCTTTCACTTGGTTGAACAGCGGGAAGGAGTGATGACAAGAGGCCATCCCTGGAAGTTACGAAAGGAAACTGTGAGCAAGAGGGTGAGGAGTGGTTTCTTTGCATGGAGGGTGGTTGAACCGTGGAATGCATTGCCTGATGGAGTGGTGAGAGCCAGAACGGTCAATGAGTTTAAGGAGTAGTATGATAGACTTTGTGTTTCTTAGGGGGGGGGGGCACCTCCCCTCGATGAGTCTTGACAGACTTTATGTTCAGGAAGTCTTTTGCCTGATGAGCCTCCCACGATGAGTCTTTTGACTCCATGGAGGCTTGAATAATAATAATATCATTGATGTTTCGTAACCAAATTTTTGGTTTCTTCTGATAGATTTTTAATGCATTAGTTTCAAAATTTTCCATAAAGGTGGCTAAGGCTGGAGAAAGGTGGAAGCCATGGAAAGTCCTTTTTGTTCCCAATATTTGTCTTGAAATATGAAAAAGTGTTTTCCATGCAGTGTTTGAAAAGTCCTACAGTGTCCGGTGAGAAAAAATTTACAAGTAGATCCACTGTGTCATTTCTGGGTACATTGGTGAAGAGACTGACTACATCTAAACTTGCTAAGATGTCTTAAGGTTCTGTATTTATATCCTTTACTTTTTCAATAAAATGTAAATTACGTTTTACAAATGATTCTGTTTTTCCTATGTTTGGTGATATCCAGTGGTGAGCTATAGAAATTTTAACAAAGGGTTCGCATCGTTGAGCACAAAAAAGCCGTATTTCACACACAAACTTTTATTAATACAGCTTGTGTACAAATGCGAATCCAAAAGTATGAGGGGACAATCAACCTGTAAAGGTTATCATTTTGAAACAAATATTTCATGA